>NC_086233.1:36619873-36919873 GCF_036321145.2 Pelmatolapia mariae
GGGCAGACAAATAGAGCCACTAGTATTCTAAATACATATTTATAAAGCTGACTGAGTGGTGGGATTTGCTCGACCGCATATACTAAAACTGCGTGAGCTTGCACACAATGAGTGAGAGAGTGTGCTCTGGCAGACATGACTTTATTGTGGTAGCTAAGACTCTACAAATGAATTTAATCTCTCGTCACATTCAAAATCCATCGCTTTGTGCAGCAGAAACGTGCACAGCAGAATAAAAAAAACAGTTTATTGTCATTTTTGTTCATGATCTAAATACAGAGCGAGGAAACGAGTTCATACACATTCAGGAGAGTGAAAATTAATCTCAGTATATGCACTGGCACAAGCAGATTTACATACATGGACACAGAAGTGGGCAGAATATTAATGAATTTCTTTGTTTGACCAATGAAGGAGAAAACACGACAGAGAAAGGCACTGATGTACGCAGAGCATTTAATCAAGTAAAACAATTAAAAAAACCTTCACATAGTAAAATCTGCTATACTTCCTGAAATATATCTGCTGCAAGCAGAAACCATCAGGTTCGAAAACTGTTTGGTCTCTGTGGATAATTTCCTCCTTCATAACAACAGTATTTAATGGCCTAATTGTTTAAATTGCATTGTAGTGTAAGTACTTTAACTCTGGTAAAACTGCTTGACAGAAACAGAAGTGTTGTGGTTTATTTAGCTACAGACCTACTGTATATATTAAAATAGACTAAATGCTGGAAATAACGGAGTTTGTCCACATATAAAATGATCCTCTAAAGTTCTGGCCTCAATCATTTTACACCTAAACCAGAGAGCAGTAACCATCAGAGATCACTGTGAGTAACAACAGCCAGAATGGGGCATGGTGGAGTTCCACAGCTATCAATCCTCTGCTTTTTATTCATATTTATATTAGTGCTGTCAATAGATTAAAAACTAACTAATTAATCGCACAATTTTCTGTAATTAATCGCGATTAATCGCAATTACTTGATCAATAGCCTGGTTACAATTACACTTTTTCAACTTTATATTTAAGCTCGTAACTGACATTTACACAAAGAATGTATGCTTAAATTCAAAGAGAATTTGAATAGATTTCTTCGGTTTTTTAACACAGGTTCTCTCCTTTAAAATACAACTTTTTAAAAACCTATATACTATTAGGTAAGTATACACTAATATATAATATGTATTAGTTCAGTCAAACAATTAAAATGTTTAATCAGAATCATCACAGGGTTACTGTGGATTAATTTTGATTACTTACGATTAAATATAATTCATTTTTATTCTATATTAGTCGCATTTCATTTTGCATGAGCAAACAGACTCGAGAAAAAAGGGAAAAATATATGCACTTAACATGTTTATTGAACATCTTGAACATTCATGTCAACAAAAAACTCTGTAAACATTTATCCACTCTCTCTGTGTCACTCATGGGGAGGCACTTCAAGTCCTTGAAACGAGGAACCAAAGCTATGCAAAGCGTGTGTTCTCAACAATATTAATAGGTCTGCAGTTTGTTGCAATCCACTTGGCAGTTGTGTCAGTCGATATTTCCGAGGTAGACTTACTGAGTCCCTGATGCTCTGTGAGTGGTTTGTCGCAAGCTGGGTGACGCGTTAGCCAAAGTCCTAGCAGCATGCCTGACTAACATATGCTTCGCGTCAATGTGATATTTTAAGCTGGAAGTGCTTCGGTGAAAAAAAAAATTCCTTCTTGCACAATGTGCAGAAATAATACTTTGTGTCGGTCGACTGTTCCGTCTTGTTATTTTTTTAATACTCAAATTTCCCATCGAGAGGGCCAATGTGCGTTTATCATCTTCCATATTGAGTTGATTGGTTCAGCTGCCCGTCACTACCAGATCAACTGCCCATTTGCGCATGTGCGAAGGTAACTCTACTTGGACAAACTGCCCGAAATGCATTGACAGAAACATTTCAGGGATTTTGAGTCATTCTGCACTCCAGATGCGTTAATTGCATTAAAAATTTTAATCGCGTTGACCATGATGGCGGATTAATTTTTGTTAATGTGTTAATTTTGACAGCACTAATTTATATTCTTGTTACACCTACAGCTCACCTCTTTAAACTCTATTAAGGCTTAAGGTTTGCACAATTAGGGGCTTGGCCTCTTGGACTGGAATGATCATATTCATGGAAACAACAAAAGGAGGAAATTCATGTCCAGAAACGCAAGTAAGAGGATAAAAGTTAAAGATAAAAGATAAGTTACTGAACATTAATGAGAGAATCCAGGCTAATCTCCCGGAAGCAGCTGCTGCAGGAGTGCAGAAACAGCTGTGTGATGTTCATCTTTAAAATGAGCAGCAACAGGAAAACATAAACATCTGAGCATTACAACACGCTGCAAAGGTGATCTCTGCAGGCTGTAACACGTGCTGACAAAGCTTCCCTGAGCTGCTGGAGATGTGGCCTCTGAAACATCTTCGGTAAAAATCGGAGCCTCCAACAGAGAAACTCTCTCCGCGTCACTATTGTTTGCTTGTTGAAGCAGAACAAGCAGAAAGCACACTGCAAAAACCCACCTCCTTAATACTAGATAAATACACTTATTTTTGGTGAAGATTTGCTTAAAACAAGTGAAATTATCTGCCAGTGGGGTAAGTGTTTTTTTTTCTTATTAAGATTTCTTGAAATAAGAACAATATCTAGATTTAAATAAAGCTAAAAATAAGTCTTTTACACTTATTCCAGGCAACAAATCAGAACATTGAAACTTAAAATAAGCTTTAACCACTTATTCTAGGGAACAAATAAGACAGTTAAATCTTAAAATAAGCCTTACACACTTATTCCAGGCAACCAACCATGGCAATTGAAACCTAAAATAAGCTTTAACCACTTGTTCTAAGCAAAATGTTGAAGAAATTAAATCTGAAAATAGGCATAAAACACTTATTCTAAGGAACAAATCAAGGCAAATAATCTAAAAACTAGTACATTAAATCATTTTAAAGATACACTGCAAAAATTACCCATCTTAAAATAAGTTAAAAAATAATAGGTAGTCTAAATCTTCTTAAATTTAGTGAAATAATCTGCCAGTGCAGTAAGATAATTACACTTGATAAGAAGTCTCAAAATAAGAAAAATAAAGCCAAATGAAAGCAGGCAAAGTATACTGTGTACATGACCTTTATTGGAAACAAACTCTCCAAACAGTAACAAATATTTCAGTCATAGTACACAAAAATTTAAAGACACATTGTAAGTGTAACATTGTTATTTTGTGTTCCTTTTAGAACTGCTAAACCAGTTAGCTACTCAACATATAAAATGTAATAAAACAGCATTTGCAATTTTAAACAGAATTTGCAGAACAGATGTGTTTAAAGAAAAAAGCACTTTTTTTTTTTTTTTTTTATTCTTATTAATGTAATACAAAGAATTCAAGTGTAAATTGCAACTTCAAAGCTATCAGGTCCAAACCTTCCAACACAGACCTAAGTTACATCTTGCTCAAACAGCTCTACGTTTCAATAAAAATTCCTACAGCCTGCCATGACTTTTTTGTATGAGCCTGTGGTGTCTTGCTCATGGATATTGTGCTTTAACACAGCGGTCCCCAACCTTTTTTGCGCCACGGACCGGTTTATGCCCGACAATACTTTCACGGACCGGTCTTTAAGGTGTCGCGGATAAATACAACAAAATAAAACTAGTACCGGTACTGAAAAAAAGAAGATTTATTCATAACACACGTGAAAAGACCCAGGAAAACCGAGTTAACGATAACAAAATAACGCTGAAAACCGATAAAAACCCTGAAAACCATACATTTCACACCTGAGCCTCAACTCTCGCGGCCCGGTACCAAACGACTCACGGACCGGTACTGGTCCAAGGCCCGGGGGTTGGGGACCGCTGCTTTAACACTTCAGTCTGAATGACAGACAGAAGCGTTGCCACACATTTAGGATAGGTGAGATGCAAGGTGTAGTAGTATGCCATAAGATAGAGCAAACCTTCTCCAAGGTCATCTGTGGCAAATGTGGTGATGGGAGTGGTTCCAACTGCAATAAGACAGCGGGACCCTTCAAAGAGCAGAACAGGGCTGATGCTGGATCTTCTGTTGGCAAAAGAAAAACAAAGACAAAATTGTACAATGTACGGAGAAACTCCAAAGCTATCAGGGTAGTTCAAATACTTAACCACAAGTATGTATTAGACTTCACTTTATTGATTCCTTTGGGGTGCACCCTTGGGGTGATACATGAATGATGACAACCACAGATCAGATGCACTACAGACCATATTAATGTTATTTTTCTTTAGATTGACAAATACTGTATAGAAAATCCCAAATACTCATGCCATTGAAAAATGTAATAAATTCTGCCTCATCACCGTTAGGATTATGTCTTTACACACTTTAGGAAATGACAAAGTTACTGCACCTGTGATAGTTAAATATGTAATTATTTCCATTTTGTTTTTAATTTCTTTATGATTTTCTTTATTATTTTTATTGAAATTTTTGATCTATCAGTGTTCGTGCCATTTCAGATTTCTGCACACTTTTTTAAAATATAAACTACATTGTTGGAGGACTTGGCATGGATAAAAAGGCCATATGCCCAATAAACTGTTAAAGTGAATGCTTTAGGGGCATAATTTGATAACAAATATGAAGAAACACAGACCTGAAGGACATGAATCAGTGCTTCACTGGCATGTCCCATCTTCTTGGGTGGTGCAGCTTGTGATGGGAAGAAAGCTGGTAGTGCCCTGAACAGGGCTATGTTTAAACAGAACAGGAAAGAAAGAACTAAATCAACTTTCAGTTCAATATTCAATATTATTGCCATAATTGTAATCTTTCACTTACAACTGTTGTCACCAGAACTGCTCCTGGTGGCAAAAGCATGTTTGATCCACCACTTGAATCTGCATCATAATCTTCTCCCTGGTCACATGGTGAGATATCCATGAAACGCCTTTTCTTTAGTTTCATCCTAAATAAGAAAACGAAAATAGTTATATTACAGGAGTCCTAAACAAAATGTGTTGTGCTAGGTGTTTTTAAATCAAAAGCGGCAAAACTTGCCTCTTTGTGAACTTGAGCCTACAACTGTTTCCTCCTCATAAAATTTTCAGGCCCTGGAGGCAGGTCCCTTAAATCGTCCCTACTGAGGGTGTGGCGCAAGACCTCATCTATGTTGGCAGCTGTAAATAAAAGTCAGTAACTTTCAGAAATGTAAAAGTTGTACATCTCTTTAAATGTATACATTTCACTGTTCAAAAAAGGAAACAATTCCAAATTGTCATTTTGTCAAATACATTTAAATGTAATTAAATATATTATTGATCTGACAACATAAAACTGATTCTATGTACGATCACTGTCAGTGTGTGCAACACAAAATTCATTTAGACATTAATTTGCATAAATATGCATATGCTTGGCCTACCATTTAGAACCGAAAGGTTGCAATCATCCAAACCCTCCATGATTTTCTGGTGTAGCTTTTCTCAGAACTTTTCCCTGAGGACAGAAAAACATATGTTTGGGTCAAAAAGAAAAACTGAGTCAAGACACCACCTGCCATGGATCCAAAGTCTATGCAATCAGACACCTGGATAAGGTGCAAAAGACAGACCAAGTAGACCCTGTGTTAATTCCATGGTTAAGTCTTATAAAATTGCTCACTTAAAATTTATGACAAGGCTATTCCAAACTAGTTTTCAAACTAATAGTGCCCAACTGCTTGTCAAACCATTCAACAAATGATCAAAGCTCAGATTAGGCCACTTCATCCATAAGAAAAAAACGTTACCTCAGTTCAGCAAGGTTAAAGTGACCTGATTTATATTAATAGTTTACAACATAAATAATTGGAATTAAGTTCACATCTCCAACTTACAATAGTTTATATGATTAATCATAATCTGTCGGAAATGAAGCTTAAAGTAAATCTATAGGTAAAGATGTCATTCATAAATGTGCATTATTTTATTCCCTTGTGTTATCTTTAATTTCATTACCCAAACTAGACTTGCAAATAAAATTTGAATAAACTCATGTTGGTTAAATGTGATTTTGGTCATAAAACAGTTAACTCTTGATGACTTAAGTAAATCCTCATTTAAATTAAATATAGATCTGTCCAACACCCCTGTCTTTTTCCATAACAAAAAAACAAAAAAGCGTTGTAAAGTTACGAGCCCGATTGTGAGATCTGTCTCAAACCAGTATGGGTCCTCCCAAGTTGCACACACAAACACACCAAGCACAGTGCAGACAGAGAGCGCGCGGCTTAAGAAGGAAAAACAAAACAAAACACTGCATTCTCCGTGGGTGGGACACACAAAACTGACTTTTGCAAAGGCGGATATCAACTGTAGTTCTTTTGTCGTATAGCTATGTTAAGTATATTGAACACGAAACTAAATTTACCCAACTAGCACCATTAATAATTTTAAACTCTCACTGCATGCTAACAATTCAGCATGAACTAAGCTAGCTAGCTGGCTGGCAGTTTTGGCTAACTACCCATTGGTAGTGAACTGATAATACTGCCTCGGTAAAACTTAATATTTGACCACGACTGATGTTACTACAGTAAGTCAAAGCTAAAATAACCTTAAATGTTTGCAAGCAAAAGTTAATTACCTTAACAGAATCCAGTCCGAACCTGCTCCCTCGTGTCCTTCGCTCCGATTCAAACAGTGAGATAATGGACAGAGCCACTTGAGGGCAGCCAGGGGGGAGGTAGTGTTACACATTTTCGTCTGTGTAAAGCTTGTAAAACGTGAACATAACATGCATAATGAACCGGCATTAGAAGAACTAATTTTAACAAATAACCCATCAATTATTATGACTGTGGTAGTCGTCTTTACAATTACATTACTACACAAGTTAAATGCAGACTTGGTGTAAACCACCCCTTCAAACTTGGTATTGACCTCTACTACTCTGCCCGCCAAGAACTTCTTTCTTTCAGGTCTTTTCCCCAAACAAGATGGCGTGTTGGAGGTGTGGGATTTGTTTTGTTTTTGTTACCTTAACATTAAAGTCTCTTTTGAGCCATATTAATACAATTCATAGCCGTAGTCCAGACTTTCGTGTGATATGTGGGATTGATGGTTGTACGGAGGAATACAGGAACCTAGGAACCTAACCTAGTGCTAATACATTATTTAACTTTTTAATATGAACTAGACTATGGAACACCAAAGTGTTAAAATGTGTCATTTAATTTTTTATTTTACATTGTGTATTTTTATAATATTTTATTATTAATATTTATTTCACTACGATTCTTTTTTTTGTAATAATAGAAACATTTTGAGACACTTTAATTTTAAGCACCTGTTCAAGCAGCAGCCAATGAGCGTTCAGGTCCCACCCACTGACCCTGATTGCCTGAATAAGAAATTCAGTTGTTAAATGACTTTCTGAAATAAATACACCATTATGAAAAACCCCATTATGAAACAAAAACAGACTTTGGGAAAAAGAGATTTTGGAATATAAACTCATTGAATTTAATAAAATGTCTCAAAAAATGTTCTATAATTCATAAAAAAAAAATTTAATGCTAGTTTAGCTTCAAGTGACAACAGACTAAAACAATCCTCTGGACAAATGCTTATATTGATCAAGATTTTGCCATTCTTATTGGACAGTGTTGTAGAGAAAAATCCCTTTATCCAGTTTATTTTGGATTTAATTGAAATTGTTAAAATACTTTTTGCCCCAGTTGTGTCTTTACAAACTGTGTCCAAACTAAAAAAAATGATAGAAGATTACATGCTGCATCTTCCCTCTCAGATTATTGCCCTGGGACCTGTAATTTGTCATACGTGTATGAAATCCAAGTCTAAACACAGTTTTTTTTTAAACAATGGTCAGCCAAATTAAACTTTAAGAATGTGTGCAAGTCTCTTGTAAACCACAATCAGCTGCTGGAGTGTTGTCAAAGTGAAGCAGGAAATGAGCATCCGATATTTGTAAATGAGAAAGAACTAGGTCCTGTATCAGAGGTTGCTAATATGAAGTTTTTGGTGATTGAAGATGCTATACATCATGCCGTTAGAGTAAAGTGGCTTATTTTACATGGTAACAAATACATCTGTGACAGGTCTCAGATATAAATATACCTTCCAATGATTGACTTTCTTATTTCAAGGAAAAAGGTGAATGTTTCTTATTTTAAGATAATTTTGTTGTTGTCTTACTATCTAAAAGCTATTTTTGCTTGAAATAAATGTAAAATGGTTCATTTTTAGATTTACAGACTAAGTAATATATACTTGAAACAAGTCTAATCATCTCACACATGAGACTGGAAACTAGCTTGTAATGTTCAAAACAAGATGGACAACATAATCTGGCTAAATTTAAGACAATAAATCTTGTTAAGCTACAAGAAATTTGCAGTGCACCTGTCTGGAGCAGGCTCTGCTGAGCTCTACGAGGGTTTTTTCCAGCTCTGGTGGAAACTCGCGTGTCTGATTGCCAGTACATCTCCAGGCAGGGCTGGGTGACAAAGTGGGGCATGTTACAGTGTGTAGCAGTCATGCTCCAGTTTGCTGTAGATGTGTATTTAACATGCTCTTTATAAGCAGGAGCTGAGCTCAGGCCCAGCTCACACACCGACCCACAGCCTCCATTTGTGTCTGTTTTTGGTCAAAGCTTGTTCAGCTGTGATGACCTGCATCTAACACCTTCATTATCACCTCCTTACCTTTGATTTTCCCCTAATCTGAACTCCAATGTCGGGTCACATGAACACTGACATGATTTCTATGTTGGATTTAACAGTTAATACCATTAAACAACAAAGCGAACCATAAAACACTCTGACCTTAATGCTCATCAGTCCTTAATGCTCACAGATACTGGTGGGGGAAATTTGTTTTTGGGAGGGACTCCAAGCAGAGCCACTACTTCTACACATTAAAAGGAGTCAGTAGAGGTGGTTCAGCCTTCTGATTAGACAGCATCCTGGGCAAGGTGCTCCTGGCATGTCCTACTACGGGGTGGCCAGCTCCAGGCCTCAAGAGCCGGTGTCCTGCAGCTTTTGGATGTGTCCTTGATCCATCACAGCTGATTTAAATGGCTAAATTACCTCCTCAACATTTCTTGAAGTTCTCCAGAGGCCTGGTAATGAACTATTCATTTGATTCAGGTGTGTTGACTCAGGGTGAGATCTAAAACCTGCAGGACACCGGCTCTTGAGGCCTGGAGTTGGCCACCCCTGTCCTACTAGGCCCCTGGGGTAGACCCAGGACACACTGTACAGTTTATGTCTCCTTCAGCTTTCCTGGGAATGTCTCACTGTTCCCCTGGAGGAGCTGGAGGTAGTGGCCAGGGAGAGACAGGTCTGGCTTCTCTGTTTAGGCTGCTGCCCCACGACTTTGGATAAGCAGAAAAAGATGGACGGACAGATGGACAGATGGATGGACCAATCTTGTGGCCCTGAGACCTCTGCTGGTTCCTGTGCTGTTTCAGTCTTTCAGCAGATATTTTCGGTCCTGTTGGAGAGTTTGGACCTCTGTATTGTCCAGGCATATTCCACAGGTGCAGATAGGATCTGGATTCCCCGCGCTAAATCATCTGCTCCTATGGCTTTAAAAAGAAGTGAGAAATGTTCCTGCTCAGCTGATGTCATGGTTTCAGTTGTCGCTTTCAGATCTGACTGAATAAAACAAAATGTTCATTTTGAAATTATGATCCTATTAAAACACTTCTATTGATTTTAAATTTTTTATCTCTGGACCCACCATCAGCGCTCAGCTTGAGGGTTCGAGACAGGACTTTGCAAACCAAAGGAGGATGTCCGTCTGAGAGTGTGCATGTGGGGTGAGCATTGGTGCGATGCTGGGGAGACCGCCCCCATCAGGAAGTGCTATGCTCGGACTGCAGCGGTGTTTAGCTGTCTGTGCTACAGGTCAAAGCAACATCCTTACAGGACACAAGGTCGACTGTATCAATTCAACCTCATGTATCTAGCCCTGAATCACAACAACTGTTGCCTCCAGGTGCTTTATTATGTATCATATCTCGTATCAGAGAGCACTCAATGCTTTATGATCATAAACATGTCAAAATTCATCATTTGTGGCCAAACTTTTAGTTTTCTCTGGATGAAAATTTATTTGAGGTCATAGAAAAGTCAGAGCAATCAGCAAGTTAAAATGTGAGTGCTCTCTACGTTTGTGTGTATTCTTTTATTCAATCATCATTTCATTTTGACCCAACACTTAATTTTCCTGCTATTAACTTGCACAAAGCATCCTGTGATGTTTGACACTTCACGCTGCGTCTGACTCACTTTCTATTCTTCCTGGAGGACTGTTTTTTTCATCTCCTGCCATTTGAAATTTCCAGTCTCTTGTTTTCAAATTTAAACATTAAGTCAAGTTTCTGCAGTAGGACACAACACAAAGAGCAGGTCAGATCCCCCACAATGTGTCACTCATGTTGATGTTGATGTCAGCCGACATGCATGAAAATCATTGTGTAGTGATGATTTTCCAGAGCAGAAAAGGAGCTGGGAAACTGGAAAATATTTTAATATTCCACTAACATTCGGTTTACTATAAGTAGGGCTGATCGAAGACGTCTACTTTTCCCCTTGTAATGGGTTTGCCTTGAGCAGTTCATTCTTAAAGAGTTGTAAGTGGGCCGTTGGATAATTAAGCTCCGAGCACCGTCCTGCGTTTACCTGCAGAACACGATGGCAGAGTGTTCACTCACTGATCCTGTGTGACAGATGTGGCTCAGCAGCACTAACAGCAGCGCTTATGTTTCAGCAGCCACATTTTCAGGAATTAGACATGTCAGAAAATGAAAAAACAAATGTTTGTGAGCTAATTAGAGAAATATTTCTGGAATGCCAACATGTTCAGACAGATCCAATTAGAAAAACACAAATTCAACATCTGACAGACCTGAAAGGTCTCTGCAGTAAAGCGAGCAGGCTGTTTAACAGCAAAGGAGAGTAACAGAGAAAGTTTGTCAGAGTATGATCAGTACTGTGTGTGTGTGTGTGTGTGTGTGTGTGTGTGTGTGTGTGTGTGTGTGTGTGTGTGTTAATATCCCTGAACAATCATTAGTGATATCTGGGGCTTGTTACTGAAACTGCTTTGTTACAAAGTGCCGTCAAATGTGTTGTTTTATTCATGTTTCTTCTCACAGTAATTAATCACACCAACTAGCACTACTCCACAAACATTCCTGACCCACTTCCACACACACGGATGCAGGAACACACACTCGGTGAAAAGGCTTGTTTTGATTTCCTGTTTTTTTCCCCAATTAAAATGTTTAAATTGCCGAGACGATCCTGAGAAAGCACAATGTTAGACAGAGACTCGTTGGAACGCAACGCCTGCAGAGAAAACACGAGTGAATTAGCATGCACAAGTGCAGCGAAAGATAAACAAGCATAGTGTACGCAGAGTGGCGTGAGGAATGGAGGGAGAGGTAGCAATTACTTCCCTGCCGAGGTTGTTCAGTGTGCTGTTGGTTGGAGGACAGGAAGAGAGAAGGAGGAAGGAGCAGTTTTATGTATAAATCTGGCTGCGTACAGTATTTCATGTTTTAGATTATGACCTAAGGATGTAACTATACTGTGTGACTGTGAGGAATTATCCCATTGTTACCTGACATACTGCTTCTCCACAATAACAAAAACAAGATATCTGCAGCAGATCATCTGACCATGAACTGTCAAGTCTGGGATTTCATGAAGACATAGAAGACACTGGGACAGCTTAAACCCACTGAGGAACTGTGCTGAGTTCCTCAGCATGCTCCAAAAACAGTGACAAACCAACATTTAACTACAATCCCCAACAAAAAGGATGCCAAGTTCTTCAACATGCTCCAAAAACAGGAAATTAAGCCCAAAGTTGGAACAAAGACTCTCCAAGGTGCTAAAAAGAAAGGTTCTTTTCCAGAGGATGTCCTTTACCAGCTGTTACAAATAACAACAACAACAACAATGATAATAATACACCCTGCAGTCGACTGGAAAAATGTCCATGCTGTAATGGATCGAAAATAATACTTTGGTAAAAGTTTCAGGCATCATTCATCGCTCTCTGTCCTTGTCAGTAAATCTGCTTGCCGGGTAACTGAGATGTAATTCATAGAAACACAAACCCTCTTCAATATCGTCACATCAGCTGATGACTACCTGCCAAATATTAATTTCCTGAACCTGAAAATTATCAGTGGCATCTCTCTGAGGACCGCACAGCTCACAGGAGCCTGGCTGGAAGTATTCTGCACATAAATAAGATAATTTACTAAGATTATTAGCTCCATATCTCCTCCTTTGTCTTCTAGGGAGGCTCTGTTCTGCCCCTTTCCATCCTGTGTTTTCCCCGCTTCCTCCTCCAGTGTAACTGAAGGAGCCACAAACTTCATTAACACTTGCACAGACAGAAGGACGAGGCCCCCAGAGAACCCGATCTGGAGCTCATCAAAAGCCCCCTTATGCATGTATGCAACAGCAGCCACACACAAACTTTCATCACTTCAGGAGACAATGCGTTCATTTCCTGGAAACATACCCGAACGCAACCTCAAGCTTTTTCTCCAAAAGAAAGACGAGTCACCGTAACATGACTGCAGAGTCACATCCATGCAACACAAATAATACCAGCATGAAGACACTACATACAAGTTTCCATACTTCATTTAAATTTGGTGGTAGGTCGTCCCCTTCTGCACGTCTGGGACAGACGGTGAGTCCACAGCTTCCTAAAGGCATCACGTCACACAATCATGCTCATGGGGCCTGATGTTCACCTCTGACCTCTTCTCTTAGAGGAAAATATCAGAATCAAGCAGCAGGGAATACCTGTTCACAGGTGAGAACTAAACAGGTGGCTGGAGAAAACTTGGCTGGACTTGAAAGAAGTCAAACACACACACAAAGAACTGCACAGTGATCACAAAAAAAAGAAAAACGGGTTAAATGAAAAATATGAAAAATTCAGGGAGAAAACAACACAGCTGACAAATCCACACAAGAGGGGCGGGGGTGAGGCACAGGTGAACCTAATCAGACTCAATCAAATTAACATCTTGGATCCATGACCAGGAAACTGTTAATTCCAGAGTCTACAGTCAGTCCTCAAAAAGCAGGGGACCCCAAACTGAGATCAGCCTGGAGTTCTGATGTGGCAGGAATCTCCATCAGCCCGGAAACTGGGATCCAGTAGAAGTCACGAAGTGGAAGCATGAACACGTGATTACTGACTCTGAGTCTGATGGCTCTTCTCTACATCAGAGAAACATGTCAGATATAAAACTTATCTGAACCTGGAAAGGTGAAAACTGTGAAACACAAAATATGAGTCCCTGAAAAAAAACGAGTCTAAGATCTGACCACCTGACCACCATGGGTGGCACCTGGCTATTAGTCTGCATCCCCACACTGTATGGGAGCATCACACAGATAATCAGTAACACCCAATCAAAATCCTCGATTTTCGATTTTCACTCATTAAAGTGGAGCTCTGCCTTCTTGGATGGCTGTAAACACATTTATTCCTGCTGTAAACTTTTAACCCTGCATCACTTCCAGCTGCTCACGGGAGCGACAGTGCCTCTCCTGGTGGTGTTTTCCTCCGTTGTTATCAGCAGTGCTGACATTTTGGCTCCTGCTTACTGCAAGTGTTTCTGAATAATGCTTGCGGTCACATCAGTGTCCATGCTCCGCCTCCTTGCCTCTGTCATCGCTGCCTCTCGGCCTTTTTCCCAGCTCTCTGCTTTCCCCTTCACTCTCACTTCCTGCCAACCTGTAATCATCACTGTCAGGTACGGAATGTCATCCTCGCCGTGCACACACACACACACACACACACACACACACACACACACACACACACACACACACACACAGGTACATAGACATACATACAAGACGCAAGTGTCAGCTGGGAGGAATGGCAGCCATGGCTTTGATAGCACACCTCAGAGAGACACACTCTAGAAACTTCCTCTTCCTGTATTTTAAAGAGAAGCAGAGTGCTTTGTCACCTCTCTGAAAGAGCCGACCTGATGTTAGCTGACAGGCTTACACTGATTACTGTGTTCAATCAGGTGTGTGCGGCGTACAGTGAGCGTTGCTCAAACACCCATCTTTAACCAAGCTTTATTCGTAAAAAAACCCCTTAAGTTTATAGCAGAAAACAACACAAAACACACATTATTACCCACAGCAAAGTAACCACAATTTTCAAGCCTTGTTTGTGAAGCACAAACAGAGAGCAGCTGCAGAAAGCTACACTTCCTCTAACATTAAATTGAGGCTGACTCCAAATCTGAATCCAGTTGCTAAACTTCAGAACATAATACTTTGACCTCAGAGTTCATAGTTTCTACTAGAAAACTACAAAGTTTGAACTGATGGAATCACAAAGAGGCAAAATCATGTGAAATGACCATGACACACCAAGCAGGAGCTTCTGGCTCATTTTATTTCGGTTTTAATCAAACATCAACCTCCAGGCCTGTAATATGAGGCGAGCGCTGGACCATCAATACCTGCAGTTCCTCTAACATCCACTAGAGGCTCCAGCACTGAGTCAGTCCCCATCAAAGACAATAAAACACATGAAAGCTATCCAGTAAAGCCAATGCAGAAGTGTCTGTAAACCTGTTGTCTATAGAACTCTGAAAACTGACCTCTGTAGTTTCCTTCTGAGTTTATGGGCTCACTTACTCGTCTGGGGTCATACTAAATAAAAACTCATAAAAATTTGGCCATGCTTATTTCAAAATGGAGGGTTATCTGTGGTATAATCATATTCTCATTAGTTATTAAGTTGCCAATAACAAGTCGCTAGCCAGTGAGCATGCAGATTCACAGTCAGCCCCACCCCTCCTCTTCACTTCTGTTTCAGCAGTCATGACAGTGATGGTGGACACGCTCATCTCAACGCTTCAATCAAGACTTCAGAAACCAGTGGGGGACATCACAGAAGGTCTGCCCATCTTTTATACTGTCTATGGTTCCCATCAGAGGAACTACACCAAACTTGCAGTTCTTCTAATGTACATCAGAAGCTAGGATAGGGTTAAGGCTAACCCCTTTCCCCTTTTGATAAAGCATCTAAATATTTGACATGATGTCAGTGTCAAAAAAAATGACTGAAGATACCCTTTAGTTTGGTTTAATGAGCGCAGATCTATTATATATACTAAAAATAGTGTTAAAGAAATAGTGTTTGTGTTACAGAAACATGACTACACACGTAACGAGCCTCTAAAGGTATGACCTAAGTATTTTACACCCAATTCAGTTGGGTGTAAAATACACCTAACTGAGTTTTTCTGGAAGCAGCATAGAGATCAGTGTGATTAATAAAAGTCAGAATGAGGCATCGTGGTGTCCCACAGGGATCTATGATCGGTCCTCTGCTTTTAATAATAATGATAATGCATACTTTATTGATCCCCGTGGGGAAATTCCTCTCTGCATTTAACCCATTCACTCAGTGAAGCAGTGGGCAGCCATTGGGCGCCCGGGGAGCAGTATGTAGGGATGGTACCTTGCTCAGGGGTACCTCAGCCAGTGGATTCGAACCCCTGACCTTCCGATCATGGGGCCACCACTCTACCTACTGAGCTATCCACATTTCCATTGTTTGTCAAAGCACAACATGTTTCCTCCTCCAGACTAACTCACCTCTTTAAACTGTATTAAGGCTTAACGTTTGCATCATTAGGGTCGTGGCCTCGTGGACTGACAGGCCAATGGTGGCAACCAGTGTTGCACGTAATGCATTACAATGTAATGTGTTCCTGTAATCATATTACATTTTTCAGTAACACAGTAATGCAGTAAATACTTTACATTACAAAAGCACGTACAAAGAAAAAAAAAATCATCAAACAAACATGTTTTTTTCTTCCTGCTACAATCAGCTGATGTCAGTTTGTGTGTGGGAGGAGGAAAATGGTGATGTGGTCCACACCTTTTCAGGAGTGGAGATGTGGCTGTTACTTAGAGTTTTATTGCACAAAAGAACAAGAGTGTGATGGTAAAGCGCAAACTGCATCCAAGACAGAAACCACCACGTTATACCAGTAAGGTCATTTTATGCAGTAATGAAAAAGTAATATAACAAATTACTTGATGATGATGATGATGATAATGAAGCTTTATTTGTCACTTGCAGTTGCCTGCAGCGAAATTGGACCCCTTCCAACCATACATACATTACACAGACATCATATTGGGAAGACAGGTCAGAACAGGCAGCATAAAGAAAAACAATGAAATGTACAACACAATAGGGTTCTCTGGCTCTCTCTTAAAAATCCCAATAACATTACTTCTGGCTTCAAAACAGATGGTGGTGACCCCAAACTATGACTATCCATCTTTTACATATAAACTGTTTAGCAGCAGTAGAAAAAGCATTTATGACTCTGATAGCATATCCAGGACTTCCCTGTGGTTTTCAGTACCAGTATGAATGAACTAGTAAATATGTTTCAGCCAGGACACGAGCTCTTATTTATCAGTCCACAACAAAACGTGCCAGAAAAGACTATCAGCAGGCATTAATGTCTGCTAGTTCAAGGCTAACTGCAGGTATCTCTGCTTTGCTGAAAGCTGATGAGTCCACAGACCTGAACACTGACTGCATCTTCAATGTCTTCGTCTGCTTCTGTGAAGATAATCGGCGAGTAGAAAAATGCAACACAGCACCTTGGTAGCAGCAAATTAAATACTGCTGAAGCATCAGCCTTCATGCTGGACCTAAAAAGATATTCATGTCAAATGGCCTTGACTGGAAACACGTCATCAGTATTCAGCTGGACGGCAGTACAGCGATGAAGGGCGGGAGGCAGGACCGGAGAGGAAACTCTGATGGTCCCTACACAACTTCATTCAAGTCAGTGAAAAAAGCTGTTATTAAAGCAGAGCAACAACAGACGCAGCAAGTGTGGGGTCAACAAGATGAGTTACTGGGAGAATATAAAACACAGATTTAATTTGTGATCTTCAGCGGTTCCATCTCACTCCTCTGGCCTCTCTGACATAGTTATTATAGTTTTATATGTGCCAAACTTTGCCTGAATATAGAAAAGAAATGATAAAGTGATTAGGTCGATATCCGGATCCTATAATAAATCCAGTGAATGCAGAGAGATGAACCTGATACAAACCCTCCAGCAGAGAGCCAATACACCCAGCAAATGTTGCAGGGAGGAGAGAGTGATGAATGATTTTCCATCTCTGATCCCTAACCAGTTTCTTTCTCTGCCACTTTTCAGGAGATGAATTCTGGGAAAGGTACACAATGAAATTATGCAATAATAAAAATAATAATAAAAAACAACAACTTAGATTTCCCAAGGACACTTTACAGAAGAGCAGGGAAAAAACCTATATATTGATTAATACTAGTTAATCAACAAAATGTCAACTAGTTTTTATTTCTGCTTCAATTATCTTCTGTCAAACAGCTTTGTGCCACCTTGCAGAGCAACAGCAGGACCCCCAGCACAAATTAGAGACACTGATTAAGAGCTGGGCTGGAGATGGTTTGCAAAGCGGCTTGCACATGTACATCAACTACAGGTGAAAATGAAACCCACACAGACCCCTCCAAACACTGCAGCTCATCTCATGTCCTCAGCTGAATCAGGTCATGACAAAATACACTAATGCTGCAAGGCTCTGGGTCCACCTTTTATTTACAGTCTATAGAACCTGCCGCAGACATTCACTGGGAGTTGTCCGTACACCCGTGGAGCTGCTAACAGCTAATTCTGCCTCAATTTTCAGTAAATAGAACGCCGTCCAGGCTGCAGCTCCTTCCTGTAGCTGACATTACAGCTGTTCATTAATGAGCATCAGGGCTGCAGCTCAGCTCACATCCCTCCATCAGATTTTTACACAGCAGCTGAATTTGAGACTTGGTTAGGAGGAGGGGGGAAATCACTCACGGATTCACTAAAAAATACAAAAATGAGTCTTGAGATGGGATTGAAAGTGCCGGAGGTCAGCTCAAGGGTAATTATTAGTGAAGAATGACTGGATTAAAATCACCGAGCAGGGCAGCTGAGAGCAGAAAATCAGAATCCCATTTATTGACTAATCTGTCCTCATTTCTCTTAATTCACTTCCACCACAGAAACTTAACTTACATAAAAACTCAGCATACAAGTGCTCTGAAACAGAAGGGATACCCATGTATCCATGTATTGTATATATTATTGTATTATTGTAGGTCTTTACAATATAAAGCGCCCTGAGGCGACTGCTGCTGTGATTTGCTGCTGTATAAATAGAATAGAGTTGAATTATGTATACATGCATGTATTTAAGTGCTGTAGTGATTCTGTAAATAGAGACAGTGAGAATAAAAGCAGGTGAATGCTGTAACTCTTTATCAGAGGGGCCTGTGGGAGGAAGCTGCTTGTTTCTGCTTTGGGCTTCACTGGTGCTTCCTGACTGGAACCTGTGGGTCTTTTCCTATTAGCCAACCAGTCCAAAGCAAACAGTGGTGTCTGCACAGAAAACAGGCTGGATTACTTCAGAGCTGAACTGTCTGAGCAGCTCCTGAGGCTGAATGAAACTTCCTGTGCTGCTGCAGGGAGTTCATCTTTTTCTGGGTAATGTGGGCAATTCTGGGAGATGCTCAGTGTTTCCACAGTGTTGCTGAATCTGTGAATGTAGGACAGTGACTCTCATCTCCACTGTTTTCAAAAGTTTTCAGCTTCTGGTTCTTCTGACCGTATCAGCAGGCCAGCTGTTCAAATACCTCCTAGTAAGCGTTATCAATCACATCCACGAAGAGACGCGTGACTGTTGTCATGTGCAAATTTAAGAAAGGAAGAAGGCGAGAGGGGACAACCACCACCATCAGCCAATCAGGAAGTTTGTGATTAACCAGCTGAATGAGCGTTTAAGAGGACATGAAGCACTACATGTATTAAGCTTAATTGACACCATGGAGCCCTGCTCCAAAAAACTGTCACTGTCTCTGAAGTTGGATTTTAAAAATGCTGTTTTAAAGGTAACGTTTTTAAAGCAGGGGAAACACCACCTTGGTCATTTGTTGGCTGATTTGTGGGTTGATTAGTCAGTGGGACGATCAGGTGACTGACCGGTCCTTTGGCTGGTTGATGGGTTTGTTGGTTGGTTGGTCAGTTGGTTGGTTGGTTGGTTGATTGATAGGTTAGTTGGTCAGTATGCTGCTCAGTTGATTGGTTGGTTGGGCACTGATAGTAGTTCTATATTAGTTTATATTAGCTTACAAGTGACACACCCAATAAGTAAACAAGGAAATTAAAATTAAAGAGCAGTTTATAGGGGTCACTTTTGTGTTGCCTCTTACTGCATCATGAGTTTTATGTTAAAAACAAGGAAAGACTGTCCACTCTTTGTCTCTTTAGCAGTAAGTAGCTCTTCATTGTTAGCTAACTGCACTGAGAATCCACTTGTTAGCTGTAATCCTCAGGCTTGTGGAGCACTTTATCAATGAAAACTGCATGGAGGAGAGCCTTTTTAAGTCAGGTGCCCTGGTGTTTCGCTGGGCTGTCAAGCTGATGTTGACACCGTTCCCTCTGTGTTTGATTTTCCTTTGTTGGGTCAGGTGTGTGGACTGAGCAGCAAACAGCTGGCAGAGCAAATGTTCACAAGATGATCAATTTGCTCTAAAAACATCCTCTTCGTGTTATCAAGGGGGAAATTATCTATAGAGACCAGACAGTTTTTGTACCAGTCTGTAAGTGTCTGTAAGTGGGGACGGACTTGCTGCTGGAGCCTCTGCTGAACATCAGAGGAACTGTAGGTTTATGCTTATTTGTTTTCTGAATGTCCATATCTGGATCAACAATGTGAAGGAAGCACAGAGGATACCTGCTTCCCCACCTTCCCTCTGATGTCAATTCTGTACAAATGGCTCATTTGGTGGCTCGGTGCTGAGTTTTGCAGCTATGTAAACAGGAAGTTTCCTTAAATATGTTGTGGAGTTTTGTGGAATGTTGATGGCAGCAGGAAGTATCTCTAAGCTGCTCAGGTTTATCCCTAGATATATGGACTGCCTACTTAGACTCCTTCCTATAATGCACGTGATGGGACTGGTAGTGTCTTCGATGCTGTTGCTGCTGTGTGTGGTTATTGTCTTCATAACTTCTCAGAACAGCTGACTGAACCGCAGTTCAGTCTTTAATTCACTGTTAATTTGTTGTGCGGGGGTCGCGCTGACGCCACCCTTGCAGACGCCCCCTCCCTCTGAATGTACACCTGCATCCACACCAGAGGCCCGGCGAATCGTATCTTATTAAAACACATTACCTGAACAATCCCCGTCTCCCAGAAGCTGTTTAATTCAGCGGTGCTCTGAATTCCTGATCTACAATCTGTTCTCATTACACTTACTCTCACACTCTCCCTCTCTCTCTCTGTCCTTCCTCTCCCTCCCTCAGGTGGATCGTGTAATTGCTGTGGTTTAACGGGTACTGTGTTTGATCTCACGCTTATCCTCTGAAGCCTTTCCTCTCACGAAAGAGATGAAGGGAGAAACGCATCTCCCAAGGAGCGCCTGTTGAGGGTGCGTCTTGAGTGGGAATTGCTTCAGTCTGGTCTGATTTTTGAAGTAATTCAATTATTGCAGCGGTAGTGGAGGAACTGCAGGCTAAAACACACAAATCACTTCAATCTAAAGCCAATTCCTCCCCATTTAACCTCTGTGTATTACACAGACACAAAGTCATTTTCTCTGCTGCCTTTCATTAGATTCTCATCTGCAGCCTACGGCGGGACAGGAGGAAGTGGACTCTGATACAGACGCTGGGGATGATTTAAAGATGTTTGATTGATCAGAGCTGCCTCACAAGATACGAGATATCTTTAAATAAGTGAGGATTGGCTCATTTATCAGCATCTCTAATTAATAAAGCAGCTGTGCAGATGTTCGTTTTTTAGCTTCGAGTGGTGATTAACTGTCTTCGGCTCCACTGAATGTGCTGAAATTAGATCAAATGGGAAGTGTTTAAATTCATGCAGAGGGATTTCAGTGTTTTACATAAGAGAGCACATTCCTCACTATTTCAGCTTTTTACTGCATATAATGTTTTCATTCCATTCATGGGGAACATTTCAAATTCAGCTGAATAAACCTGCTCTGTGCAGCTTTTTTAAAAGGATTGAACCGTTTATTGCCAACATGGAACATTCCTTTAAAAAAGGACCTTTGGCTGGGATGGTCCATTTGGTAAAGTCAATCCGTTGGGCATCTTTCTTCGCCTTTAGACAATAATTCTGATGGCAAAAGAGCCAAACGGGACAGGCCAAAAAAAAAAAAAAAAAAAAAGGACCTTTGGGATCAATTTTCCAATAAAATCAAAAGATCGTGACATTTACTATGACATCTCTGGATGCAGAACCCGCCATCTACTAACTGAGATTTTACACGGGACAGTCTGTAATATTTAGTCTGTAATAGTCTGTGATAGTCTGTAATATTTCATTACAGACTATAAAGTTAAAATATGTTTAAGAATCTACTGATAAACAATAATTTAAGGACTGTAGAAGAAAAATGAATCTTGACCGGCGTGCAGTTTTACTTTTATTAACCTCTTAAGCCCCAAGCCTACCTGATCTCCTGCCTTTTGCCCCCGTATCAGGGGGCGTTGGGGCTTAAGAGGTTAAGTGTTTATTACATATCAGTCACAGCCGACTCTCTTTTTCTTTGTAATATGAATAAACTCAAGTCATGAAATATGAGATGCCAGCGTTTTATTTTAACAGTTACATGATTTTAAAATATCAAAGAGTCAAAATGACTCTCCTTCATTTGCAGGGTGGGATCAAGTGGGACCAGGTGGGATCAAAATTGTTCTGGAGCTTCCCAGGGATTCTGGATTGGATTAGGCTTTGTGGTATTTGATGAACTTCTCGGTGCTTCTTCAGACATTCCTCAGCAGTGTCTGTGTGGTTGATGATTGGCGTGGACAATGTTAACGTCACTAATGTAATATATTAAACAGATCTGTTGGGAATACATTCCTGAAAGTGTGATACACAGAGCTGTGCTCAGACTTGCACATGAGCAAACAACATCTGAGAGCGCCATGCCTCTTGCACTCCGATAGTGAAGGATGTCCATTCATTATGAAGGGCAAGATAATCTCCGCCCACTGTTTATCTCAGGGTTACAAATGAAGTAATTGCTTCATTCTGGCACGTGTCAGCAGAGGGAGTTCAGCGTTTGGGTAACAGCTCATTAACAGTCAGTCAGCTGCTGCTCCGCCGTCACAGCAGCAGTACCTGCTACTCACCTGTCAGTCATCTCCAGCCGCAAAACAGAAATATGATTGCATCCTGTCATCCTGGAGACGTAGATTAACTCCTGCCGGGTGGCTTGAGAACACTTTCATACCTGTGGAATACATTTTGCTGAAAAAATAATCATAGAAGAAATTGCTGTTTTCCCCAGGATCTGTTTCCATGTGTTCAGCAGCGATATATCCATCATTCAGGCACATGAACGCGAGGCATTTACTGACTGCACGTCTTCCACATCTCAACAGACAGTCGGCTAAGTGTGGATGATGACGCACAGAGTCTCCTTCTGATCATTGTAACACAGGAAAGGCATCACATTTACTCAGTAAGAGCACATTTCCCTTTACTCTAAAGTAGATTCAATTTTAAAACTATCCTGCCATGCTGTATTAGCACATCACTCTCTGCCTCTCCTAATTAATAAGAGGCTCCTGTTCTGAGGCTTTACTGTCTGCTCCTGATTTCTGATTTTACTTCATATTTGTCACACTCTCATGTTTTACATCAAATATCGGACAAAGAAAACTTTTTAAATGATGATGCCATTTATTAACGGACAGTTATCACAGACACCTGATTGCACTTCTTTCTGCCAAGGATACAACCAGTCAATAGGTTTAGGGGGCGGTTACTTTTGCACAGAGGGCAGGCAGGTTTGGATAAGTTTGCTCCCTTAATGAATGAAATCATGATTTAAAACCTGCATGTTGTATTTACTATGGTTATCTTTGTCTAACATTTGATCTAAGTATGAGAAAGATGACCCAGACACGCAGCACTGCATGCATGTGTTCAAAGTTTTTAAGTTAGTGAGAGAAATAACTGAAATATTCAGATTTGAGTGGAAAATCCTAAAGTAATTAAATCAGCCTGACAATGAAAAATACTGCAGGTAGATTAGACATGGAATCAGAGACATCGTTGTTATTAGTGGGATTTATTTTTCCTTCTTCCCATCTAAAAGTAGCAGGAACTAAAGGAATCCTCTCATTTGGTGTGTTTCCTGTGAATTCAGAGAGCTTTCTGGGGTTTGTGCTCGTGTGTTTGCTCGGATAAACATTTGGTGTTGTGAGCATCACCTCGTCCCCAGAGAAGGAGTTGTGGCGTTTTTCTGAACCGCCCCCTCACAATAAGCGCTGGTGATGGATTGATCTGGGTCGAGTGTTTGACTCAGACTCTTTATTGTTCTTTGTGTATATGATTTGGGTTTTCCACTGTGCTTCTGCTAAAGTCAGGCACTGCAGGTGTGACAGGAGGTTCTGCAGAACGAAAAGCACATCAGCTGCTTCTAGAAAACATTTAAAAGGCGCTTCGTTGGTGCCATCTCTGAAAGTTCCAGCAGTAGACTCTGAAAAACACCTCCTCACTTTAATCATCTCCTCAGATTCACAAAGTGGCACACGCAGCAATACTTTGAAAGCGACATAGAGAGGGGAGGTGGGTACAGGTGGTGGGGGTATTAAGCAGAGAGGGGTCAGGGGTGAAAGTGATTAGATGGGAGAACAAAGGCAGGAACAGACGGGCCTCAGAGCAGAGGAGGAGACACCACAGCTCTCAGCCATGAGATAAGGAGGACCGTGGGGGAGGGGGAGGGCTGGGGTCCCGACACACCATGCTACGCAGCAGCTGCACGAACACACCTGTTAATGGATACCACCTGCAGGGTGTCAGGAGACATCCACCACTTCCTGTGTATGTTTATGCAGTCATGCTAAGGGTCACTCCAGGCTTTCGTTGCCTTGGTTACCCTGCAAAAAAAAAATACAGATCTTTGCAAATTTTTAATGTGCCAAAAAAAAGGTTTGCACTGAAGAGAAAAACTGCATCACTTTTCTGGAAATATATTCAGAATGAGAGATTATTCAGAGCAGGACCTCAGGCTTCCTGTGGATAATGCTAGCATACATTACAGACAGCTAGCTACGGCACAGACGACGTCAGCTTGTCTGCAAAGACTTGCTGTCCACCTGCTAGTTTAGTAACTTTACTAAGTTTCTAAAGTAAAAGCTGTGCCTCACTGCCAATCCAGCATCACCAAAAGAATCAAACTGGGAACACAAGAGGCAAGAACAAGTTTCCAGAGACTGAAAGGGCTCCGAGTGGAGCCGCTGCTACTCCACATCAAGGTACCAGCTGAGGTGGTTAAGCCCCAGGAAGTATGCAGAAGCATGAGAACTATGAAATATGAGGCATAGCAAAAAAGTGATGCTCTCAGACAGTCTGTGGGTGCAATTTGTTCAAATATGGAAACATCAGTCTCCAGGAAACCAACATGGTGATGCTGAGGCTTCATATGTGCGGTCCAGAAAGCAGGGGGTGAGGTTACGGTGCTGAAACCAGCTACCTCCCAATTGACACCTGATACCACATAGCTGTTTCTGTTCTTTATCATGAACATAAATGATGTATGTATTTTAATTACAGCTCGTATTACTCTGTACACTAGTGTGAGGTCAGTACACGCTCATATCTACCTCACATATAAACTCAAATCCAGCTAAAAGCAAACACTGATTGCCGTGTGTGAGTAAGAATAAGCTCACGTCAGTGCAGCCTCCTACACGCTCAGTAAGGACCGCTACTTCCTGCAGACACGGCCAATCTCGTTAGTGGGCATGAATCAGGAGGCATGCGTTGAATTCCTGAGGCTACTGAATGACCTGCACACCAACACCTACATCAGCCATCAGCTCTGCTGGTTATATAACGCTGCACAGCGTGGAGATGGAAACACCGCAGTGCAAGTAGTGCACTCATACTCCGTCTGGCGCTGGCAAATTCTTCCAGCTTTAAACTACCTCTGAACGATGTGGGCGACAGAAGGCGACAAAAGTCAATGAGCTTTTGTTTGCAGAGCTCACAAAAAGTTATCCCGGTGAGGTTCCCTTTGTTCGCTCTCAACGACCAAGTCCTTATCGGCTCTGCTGAAGCATTTCATGTCCTTGACGGCTCTGTGTGTTTGTGTGTGTGCACAGTAAATGTGAGGGAGGCGGGTAGAGCATAATGCCAGATATTGATGCCTGATTTTATTGTGTGGTCCTGATTCAGAGAACAAGAGGAAACGATAACGTGGCTGTACTGCAGAGGCCGATGACAGCGTATTCTTCCAACAGTCTGAACACTGTTCAGAGACAGTCTGAGTGACGCGACAACAGCCGGCCCTGAGAGCAAACAGAGCTGACTGTCAGATAACTCAAACAGCTCTCAGACTGAAGAGAAAATTTCATGTTGGTGTGTGTGAGCTGAGAGTTGCTGGAGGGAGATGAAAACAAAACGTTCCTTCAAGGACGGTTGCTTCCTGTTATGAGGAGGATGCAGGCGGTCTGAGCTCGCTGTTACATCACTTCAGTTTAACTAAAGCTTTGGGAAATGTTTGTATTAGGTCATGAGGGTAGGATCATCTGCAATAACACAGTCTACAGTATTTTCCCTGGTTCAGAGTGGGCCTTAGGGGGGCCCTTATGCACATAAACATGATTAAGTCTGTGTTACATGACTTAGCAGAAGTTATTTCTGGCCCTTTAATAAACCAAAATGTTTCTTAAGCTTGACTAAATTAAACCCTAACAATAAAACTATTCCCAGTCCAGACTTGTCTCCCTTCGGTGGAAACTCAAAACCAATTTGGTGTGTGCCAACATTCGTTCTATAAAGGGAGAACCCAGAATTTGGTCAAATTAATAAGCCCAGACAGCTCCCCTGTGCCGGGTGTACCGCCTCCATCCCTGCTGAGATGGGCTACAGTACACGTTTGAACATGGGAGTCTATGGGGACTGACCCACTGCCGCGCCTCTGCTGGATGTTAGAGGAACTGCAGGTTACATGCACTCAGTAACTGGCGTCATGTTCCAGCTCTAGCACATGACATCATATGTTGCATTTTCAGTTTTGTTTAGGTTTTTTTTTATATATAAAGCTCAAAATCACAACAAGATGAAGGTCCCTTCAATCTTTGAGCGGAAACCTCGACATTCAGATGATCAGTGATGAGCAGTGAAGAAACCTCCAGTAGGTCCAGCATCAGCTTCAGGTAATGATATTTCTGTGATATTCTCCAGGATAATTTCTATACTTGTTTTTAAAATAACAAACCATGATGGTGCCTCTGCCGTGCTTCACAGCTGGTTTTATGTGCAGAGCTGTGTTTCTGCTAAATACAGTGTTTGTTTCAGATGTCCACAGAACATCATTCAGAACAACATTTCTGACATGCTGGATTGCTTTTTGGAGAGCAGTCGTTACCTCTCATGTTTTATTCCATTAACCCCATCCTTGTTCAGCACTTCTACAAACCAGCGCTTTGAGTTCTTGGACCTTGATGTTAACAGTCCTCCAATTTCTCCTTTTGTAGACAGTTTGTGTCATTATGAATGGATGAACATGGAGATCCTTAGAAATCCTTTGTTAGCATCGCCCAGCTTCATGCTTCTTCTAAGGTCTTGTGAAGGCTGGTGTGTTCGATGTACAGTTCACAGCAGCTTTCTTTAGAAGCACAGACTTTATTTAAGGACAAGTGAACTTTTACAGCCCATATTTCCACTCTCATCTTCTTAACTCTAACGTCTGACTCCAAGTGTCTTTTGAAGAAGTCATTACAGAGATTCACTTATTTTAACCAGTCCGCTCCATGAAGAATTACTCTGTGATTGCCCAAACCTTCTCCTGTGACTGTAAGTCAAATTACATAGCAGTTACAGCTCTGAAATCAGAGAGAAGTTCCTAATGGAGGACAAAGCTATTTGGCAAAGTACAGGAAAAATGATATGATATAATAATAATAATCTTTTTGATGCTTTGAGGTTAATGTGGCCTCAGGCTGTCCTGTGACTCAGCTCCATTATACACCTTCCCCTGCAGGAACATGTGGGTGTGTGGGGACAAATCGCTGCTCAGTAACATGAACAATGTTGAGCTGGGAGAAACTACAGAGGCCTGTGGCGCATTATAAACACTTGATCTGCTGCTGTAAAACTACATATATTAAATGTATGGAAAGCCAAAGAGATGAAGTGTACTTGTGAGATTATGTGTTGACCAACCTGCAATTCCTCTGATGTCCAGCACAGGCAGCAGTAAGTCAGTCCTCATAGACTCCCATGTTCAATCTTTACAGCAGAAATAAACATGTTTACAGCCTGATAAACAAACTGGTTTGATCTCTAAAGATAATTTCCTCCTTCATAACACCTGTAACAACTGTACGAGGGTAGAATGTTTTTATAACTCAGCTGTTTAAATTGTATTGTAATATAAGAACTTTAACTGACACAAGGCCCAGAGGCCGGCACAAAAGGTGGACTCAAGGGCAGGAACCGAAAACAGCAACTAATTTCTGGCTGGGCTTGAGCGTCACGAGGTGGGCTCAGAACAGAAGTGCACGGGACAGGGGTCTCTGTAACATAAGAGTATAACTAGAGGGGCAGAGAGTGGTAAACAACACGAGGTAATGATAGGAAAACTAGAGATAAGCACTTACTTGCGAGTGGAGTGAACACAGGCTTCCTGGGGAACGTACAGGAAGAGTGAGCGGCTGATTGGAAAAAACACTCTGACAACCTGAGGTGAGAAGGTTTCCAAAGGTGGGCAGAAAGACAGGCAGGTGATGATTAATCCGTTCCTGATAGAGAGGTTAGATGAGAGGCCAGTGCAAGGGTGCAGACTGAGTCAAGTTGAGAGTGGATGCGAGGCGAGCTGTAGGCACCACGAGACAAGGTAAGTATGCAACAGTCAATAGCAGAATCACAAGGAACTGGGACAGTTGTCACCGCAGGTAGCTGACGGACTGGCGAAGAAGAGATTACCGTACCGGGCTTGAATGCAGCCACGCTGATCATCACAGAATGAGGAACAGGTGGGTAAGAGTGACCAGGGTCCCACCCAGGGGTAGAGCTAGGAAAACACCAGCCACTCACTCGGGCCTTAACATTAACTTTGGTAAAAAAAAAATCTGAATATTTGACACAGTGTCAGTGTCAGATAAAAATACTTCAGATTTTGGGTCATTTTTAATGATATCATGTGTCCAATACCATGGCTGCTGAGAGGCAAATTCACTCAGACAGTGGATATGTTAAAAATATATGCTTCCTCAATACAATCATCAGTGCTGCTAAGCCAAAATCAGCTCCTGTTGAATACATAGAGGTAAAGAGGTAACGTTAGGAAAAATGTGGAAATCTCTCCACATCAGCAAACATGCAAACAAAGCTCTGATGAATGCCACAGGGCTGAAACATCAGTGTGTTTGCAACTCAGTAATTCAGCTCAACGCTGATGCATGAAAAAAAGCCACAGTATTAATAATGCATGTGATGTATGTGTATGACAGTTAAAGTCATCACAGTCTGATTTATTTTTAACTAATTTTCCAGCTGTGTGGTTTTTACAGTCAGTGAATCATTTATCCTGAGCCTTCCTGATGGAGCTCACACAGGATCTTCTCCCAGAAACAATCCGCCAATCCTTCGTTTGACAGCTGAATGTGTAAGCCTCTACAAAATGAGCCATTATGAAGATCATAATATTTCTCTAATATGTTAGGATGTACTCAACCACACAGCCATTTCTAATCATATTATTTTTATTCCCGTGAGAATATTTCATGCATTCTGCTATTTTATTTTTTATCATTTCATAAAAAACAAAAAGTCAATTTAAAAAGGCCAAATTATTATAAACACTGAAGATTGTAGATTGAAGAAGTTTGTGAGCTGAACATCTGTGCCAGGTTAATCACTTCCATATAGACTGAACTGCAATCAAATTCATATTCCACATTCAGCAGTTGGTCCACAGAGTTTGAGGAGTGTCTGCTCCTTTCGGGAGGACACACCGATAAATAACCCTGCAAACTCAGATGTGTGGAGCTCCGGCTGAGGTGAAGCAGCTGAAAGTAACACCCCCCTGAATAAAAGCACTTAGAGCTCAGATATTAAACATCTGGCACACAGATTTAGGGACATATTCATAAATGTTTCTGTCGCTGCGTCTCTGAGCTTCACGCTGCTGTTAGCTGAGGAGATATACAGAGGCATGTGCGTCGACTGATTCGTGTCCAGTCATTTGAAGCTCACAGAGGACTCCAACCAGGCTGGACCACCTGAGAGGTTCAAGGACATTCAGGAGACACGATGACTCAGTGCTGGAAGGTTGAACGCTCCTGTGGAGTCTGGAGTTTAATCTGCAGCCAAACACGACAAAGAGCGTGACATGTCGCCTGCTGCTGAACGCACAACCCCACAAAGCCTCTGTGCAGCATGAAGCTTAGCATAAGTACCTGAAGCTAGGGTTCAAACATACACCTGAAACACCTTGAAATATTAACACGGGAACTTTTCTTTGCAGACAACACCAGAGCACAGAGAGTTTCTGGAGTGTGAACCATCAACAGAGGCTCTACTTTTAGGAGTTTAAGGCATTGCTCTGTGGATTGCAGTGCTCAAGTCCACATTAGCAGACTGTCCCTGTACAAGGCAAGGAAAGTGTTTTTAGCATATCTGTGGTGATCTGCTCCTTTAAATAAAACTTGTGGCACCCTCCCTGCTTCCCGTCCTTTCTGACTCGAACCAGACACTAACTACCAAAATGAACTGCATGTTTCATTCACACCTGAAACCAAAGAAGGGAGGGAATATTTATATCAAGAGCACACTCATATGCTAACATCTGTGACAATTTCCAGCTAATTTTGCAGCATTTTTGTATTATTTCAGATTATTTTCAGTGCTTGATATGGTGGCAGATGCTGGTGATTCAACATCCTGTCACTTTTATGGCAGGAATTTCACAGCCTGCACACGTCACAGAGACAAGGCTGAAACTGTCAAAATTTCAGGACCACAGACAGCGCACTGTGCTCCCACTGTTTTTAGTGATCAACCTACAAACTCAACACGCACAAACACACAGACAGTCTCCATATGTTACTAAAGAAATCCGCAGAGTAAATTGTACAGAGATTTAAAAATTTATTGTTATTATGGTTCGTTCTTTTAGGTGATGTTAAAATGCTGCTGATCAGTTTAAAGTCTGACATCAGAGCCTGTGAGTTACTAAGGCACATTTCCAATAAAGCCACTCTGTCTGTCACTGCAGCCATACATTTAATGTACACGTGTATGACCTTTGACCTTCATTTATATGCTTTTATGATTATGATTAACAATTAATTAGTAAATGACGTGCAGCTGAATATCAACTCTGTGTGATCACAGCTCGCAGCTGTAACCAGGGACTCACTGGTTATTTTGCCCTGCTTAGTAAATGTGGCCCATGAAGGGTGGTAAATACATGAGAGGGTTATCTGCACAATCAGCTCTTTTTATACATCTGCATCGAGAGCCACTCTACATATTATTTCAGGCTGTCATGCATAAGTTGTGTGGCCTGCAGCATCCTGTTGGAGGGACTGGCAGCACATAGCTAACTCCTGGAGGCAGGAAGAGCCAATCAGAGAGCAGATTTCTTCACCGCTTTCCTTCATTTATTGGTAAAGTCATGAAAACAAACTCCTGCTCCGTATCTCAGACTTCCTTCAGCTCAGTCTCGGGTATTGTACCTCAGGCAAGCACAGATCGTGGTATTATCACAGATAAGCATGGGTCAGAAAATGAATATGCTGCAGGAGGAGAAATGAAAGAGGAGGAAAAAGGGCCATGAGAAAGATTTCATATCGTCCCTCTCCTGCGCTGAAGTGCACCCTCCTCGAAAAGAACTGTATTTATTCTAAAATTAACACAATGATCTATTCACAAACTCAATTTTAACTCAATTAAAGCCGCTCTCCCTGTCGGTCATGCCTTTGTTGCAGTAATTGTCAGTCTCTGCTTCTCAGACCGCAGTTCTTTGAACATGAATCGCAGCGGAGCCCGAACCTTCAGCCGAGTGAGGGGGAGCATTTTAATTCAGCCACAGGAGAGGAGCCATGACGAGGAGCAGGTAGGAGAGGCCTGCAGCCAGCTCTGCCAAGCACACACACACACACACACACTTTGAGAGGAAAGTGAGGCTATGCAAATGGTTGAGCTAATGAATTTCTGAATTCCAGCCTTGGCTCCTGTGATGGTAATGAGCTTATTTTGGCATGAGCTCATAGAGGAGAAAGGAAGTACACAAAATCCCACTCTCTCTCTCCCTTTTACACACACACACACACACACACACACACAGACACCGCAGTGATCTGAGCCAATCACGATCTCCTGCTGACATCATCACACCTCCTCAGTTGTCCTCTGCCTCGCTGCCTGCCGTCACTCCAGCCCTGTTTTCTTCACGGTGATGTCACCTGTGTAAACCCGCTTGCATGTTTTGCACACAGCAAAAGGTAACAGCAGAGAGCAGTGACCTTGTTTTTCAGACCGCATCACATCTTCTCCGCACACAGTCACAGTTAGCGTTTCTTGCTGGTGACTCAGAGTGTGCACAGATTCCGAGCATGAGCAACGACAAATTCCAGCGAAGTAACGACACACGTGCAGAAATGTGCTGTCAGCTGTGATGGCATGCTAGAACCGCAGGGGAAAAGATTCACAGAGAGACAATCTGAATCTCTAAGATTACGGTTGGAAGAATGGTAAATTTATGAGCAGAAGCAGCTGCTGTGGGAATTCTAACAGCCCAGAGCTGAAGACCACCTCCACAGGCGCTCTGAGGCCTTCAGCAACCCCACCGGGGTTTGGTCTTCTTGAAGCCGGTTGTAGGGAAAGCACCTTAAAGTGTGTGGAGAGGGATTCTTGGTGTGTCTATGGAGCAGGGTGGGGACTAATTGCAAATGGTCCAAAGCCACCTCGGTTGGTTTTGCTCTGAAATCCATTTGACGCATTTATGCAGTCATTGTTTGCACGATTCAACCTTCAATCATCTGCCATCACTGTCTAGTGGCTCACACGTAAACTCCCACGGCTGAGTGGAGGGCAAGTACTGATATATTGAAAAAGACTGATGTAGTATCACAGGTCTGCGGTGGCAGACTTTGTATTTCTTTTTAGCGGACCCAAATGCAGGCACTCAAGACATGGACAGAGTTTAACAAACGGCGAGACGTTTATTTGTGGCTTCACAAAGGTAACAAACGGAAGGCAGGTAGAAACTAAAGGGAAACTTAACTGGAACTAAAATGAGAAAAACTAAAGGCTAAACGCAAGGGACAAAAAGAACACCAAATCCTGAACATGATAAAAACCTGAACATGATAAAAACCTGAACATGGGACAACGGGAACATAAAAACCTTGAAAGCCAGGAAACATGGAAGCTAGGAAACTCAAAGTGAACATAACAAATGACCCAACAATGAATGGCCGAAAACTCACACACTAAATACACAGAGAGGAGACAAGGGGAGTAGAAACACATGGGGAACACAGCTGAAACAACTAAACATGATGCCACAGGGGAAGCAAAACTAAACACACTAAAAGTGGACCACTGTCAAAATAAACAGACTGTCAAAATAAAACAGGAAATAGGCAGACTAAGACACTCTGACTCAACAAGGGAATAGTGAAGGTAAACTGGGAGACGAGACACGAACATAACTATGGAGACATACAGAGGGCATGAGGGGCTGGGGAGAACACACATAACAGATGGGGGAGACAGGTAAACAAGAGGAGGAGAGAGGGAGCAGGGACACGGGAGAGAGAGGGAGCGAGTGCGACATAAAGGGAGACAAAAACACCACTGAGACACAGAAAGGGTGAGAGAGACTTAAACACAGGGGATATGACATGACAGACTCGCACACTGAAGACATGACACTATAACTAACATAGCAGGGAAGACACAGACATGGGGGAACCTAAAAAGACAAGAACTAAATAGGGGAACATAGAACTCAAACAGAACTGACATGGGCATGAAACTCAAAATGCTGGGTCAAAGACCCAGAACCATGAAATGTAGCTATAATCACGTCCTCCACTCCAGGTAATGAAGCCTTAAAGTTATCAAGAAGTGACCGTTATCAGCTAGCTAACAGCTAATTTGGTTACTAGTCTGCACCCACAGAGGCTGTGTCCCAATTTAGCAACCGCACGCTTCGGAGTACGCGCAGTACGCGTACTACGTACGGTGCGTACTATAAGTACGAGAAGTGCGGAAGTGAGAGGCTTGTGAAATGGGACGGTCTAGCCTTTGTCGCGCTGCTCAGGTTGCCTAGCAACCATGATACTAACCGCGAGAAACGTTTCATACAGCATTGTTTGACAGAAATGAAGGAGAAAAAATGTTTGTTTTTTTTCATTCATTTTTTTCATGACATCACTTTGATTAGTTGAGTATCTGAGGCTGAGACCACGGGACTGTAAAACATGATTGTTGGGCTTCATTTCTGTGCTGAACATTTCAAGATTAGTTAGTAAATAACAATTAGCTAATGTTGTTCATGAGACTAAAGTCATCTCACTCTGGTAATGTAAATATAATATGGCCAATATTATATGTATTGTCAGATTATTATGATATATATATATTACAAGATATATTACAGCAGTGAGCTTGAACTCTGCGTCAAAGATTAAAGTTGCAGTTATTTATATTTCCTATCACCTTAAATCTTCACTCAAAGACAAGTATCTTTGACAGTGTATATATAGATGTATTATATATAAGAGGCAAATATTGTTCATTTAATATGTTGGCATTACATTACATTTGGCTCAATGCTTACATTGTAAAAACAAAATGTACGAGCTGTGATAACTGTTTCTGATAAAATGAAGAGTAGACTGATATATGAAATATTCCTTTATTGGGTGAGAAAATCAGACCATGTCATAACTGCTTTAAGTCATACAGAATAGATATCAGAGCCTTAAACAGGCTGACTTCTGCTAAATGGGACAAAGTGGGCAGAAAGTATACAAACACATAACATCCTTATATAATATGATGTAACACTATAGATCAACTTACCTCAGAATATATAAAGCATATAAACAATTACAGCAATATGATGCAACAAACACAGCAGTACTACTAATCCAAAATACTCAAAGCTTCATAGAACTGAAACAAACATTTATTTTTAGCTCCATTCTGCTGCTGATACATACTTTAGGTTTCTGAATATTAAACTTGTTTCTGCCTTTCATAGTGTTTAACCTGAAGGCCCTGAGTACTTTCTCCCACACTGAAAACACTGGAATGATAAAATTATTTGAACATTACCTAATAAGACTGATTCAGGACAGACAATTAGTTATTCTAAACTTTTCTAGCAGTCCTTCACAAACAGGGAACAGTCTGTCTATTCTCTCCATCTGTCAGCTGCTGCTGGCTCTTCCTCCTCCTCTTCCTCACACACTGCTGAGTTTGTCCTGGTGGATCATCAGGGGTGCAAAGCCTCACAGATGATGTGCAGCAGTGGGTCCCTCAGTCTGTCCTCACTCTGGACACTTGCAGTTGTCACACATGGAAATCAAATGTGTGATAAGCTGCAGGATTCAAACACAAGTGTAACTTATAAATACATGTTCATACTTTTATTCCACAATCAGAGAGAAAGAAAAAGAGAGAGAGTGCAGGACAGACAGACAGGTGACAGTCTCAGGTGTATACACTGCTACAAAACAGCACAAGAGAAGGAGGATTTAGTGTTTGTGTTATTACGAGTGCTAAACAAGAGGAGTTCCCAGATGGTACAGTGGACACATGTGTGACTCCTGTGATTAAAGCATCTTTCTTTCAGCTTAACGAGTGAACCGTCAGCTCGTTCAAACACACATTAAAGTCCGTTTGGCTCGACACCACCGAACAGAGGCAGCAATATAACATAGCTAACATTAACAGTGCAGTGAATCCTGCTTGTGCCGTGATATTCAGGACTGCAAACCGAGCAGCATTCACTGATTTTCAGCTTGTTGTGTTTGTGGATATATGACTGACTTTAATTATCCATAAAATCATCACATTCTCTATAGGATTAAGGTCAACTATTGAACGGCGTATATTTTAAAGTAAAGGCTTTAAAACCAAGTTAACGCTGAAAGTACAAACATCACTAATGTCACATAACTTTGCCGACATGTGTCCAACAGTAATTTTTTAATGTTCTTCATTATTAAACATTCGCACATAAATAAGTGACATGATATTCAGTACTTACTTTTGAAGGTTTACTCTTCGGCCGCTACGCTTCTGCCGTCTGCCGTATTTTGCGGCAAAATTATCCACACCCACCACCGCGCTATGAATTGTGGGATATATGGGACCACGAAGCGTGCACCGGACCACGCTTGATATTTGGGGAAATCGACGGCGCATTTGGAGTACACTTCGAATTGGGACAGCCGTCGTTGTGTCGCTGTGATGTAATAGGTCTCAAAATGCATACTCGAAGTGTGCGGTCGCTAAACTGGGACACAGCCAGAGTCTATGGGAATGCTCAGATACAGAGACCTGCTAATCAGTGACATCTAATCAAAATCCTTGAATTTCACTCACCTAATCTGGAGCACCACCTACTTGGACAGTCTGTTAGTACCATTGGTTAGTACAGTAACCTCACAGCAGCCATATTATTGGTCAGATGATGTCATTAAAATTGCTCCAACAGCACAAATGCGGTCCACAGGTCCAGTTCAGGTGAAGCTAGCAGACAGCTAGTAGCTACAGCCACCTGCCAGTCAAAGAGGCCACGTCCCTAATAATGCAAACGGTGAGCATTGAAAACATTCTCCCCCTGTACAGATGTTATGAAGGAGTAAAGTATCTGTATCATCCTGTTTATTTCCTCTGTAAATTTTTAACATGGGAGTCTGTGGGACTGACTCACTGCTGCCTCTGCTGGACATCATAGGAACTGCAGGTTCGGAGCTGGCTCACTGGCCTCATGTTTCAGCTGGAAGTTGCCTGTTGCTGAGATTTAACTGGGACCAAGTCAGGGTGAAGCTGCTGGTCTTGCCATTAGTGGCCGAGCAGCTCGACCAGCTGAGCCTCGGCTGCAGTTTCTGATATTGTTTTCCAGTCGTGGCTGCGCGTGCACGACGTGTTTTATTATCGCTCAATAGGAGAACATGTGTCTGATGAATATTAACTCGGCCGTGGATGCAGGCAGCTGTTAAACACACATTTACAACTTGTTCCAGCAGATAAGCCGCCGGAAGACACGGCTCTCCAAATCAAGTCACACATCTGCTGTTTGTGTTTGTGCGGCTCAGGGAAACACTCGGAGGGCCGAGGACACGCACGTCACAGTACACTGTTAACACCCGGGCCGAGCGACAGCAGCGGGAGAGAGAGCGAGCGAGCGCGATCGATTCGCAGACAATGAAAAATAGATTACAGCAAAACAGCTGCCACAGTCAAACCCAGCCGCCGCTGATGGATGATCGTTTCAATTAGGGTTTATTGGAGATAAAGATGGATGTGAAAATAAAAAGGTGAGGAGAAATACCAATAAACACGCGACTACACCGGGGATTATCTGATGCACCTGACAAACAGCAGCTGAGCCTACAGATTTCACAGGTTTGCACATTTAACTCAGAGACTGATGCACAACTTAGAGGCACTCCAGGATGTCGCTGCTGCTTTAACCTTGTAGTCTTCTACCGTTAGGAAGCACTTAGTGTCCTTTATATAGCACTACTTTAACAACTCCGAAGAAGCAGAGATGCTGGAGTGTATACACTCCAGATTTTATAATATATAATTATTAAATATAAATACAAGCAAAAAAGAAAATTTCATTAATCGATATTTTATTGGTTTTATGAGCTTTGGAAATCATTGCATCTCCCCCCCTCATGAGCAAGCAGGAAGAAATAACTCCCTTTTAACAGGAAGAAACCTCCAGCAGTCCAGCAGAACCAGGCTCAGGGAGGGGCGATCATAAGGGGATGAAGACAGGACAAAGACACGCTGAGAGGAATAATAACTAATGACTGAATGCAGAGAGGTGCATAAATAAATAAATAAAAAAGTTTTTTGATGTATTTATCTTTTATGATCAAAATTATATACTTTTTCTTTTTCACCTCTAAATTCCTGAGTTACTGTGAGCACTAATGTGATGTGTTATATCAGAGAGTTAAAGCATGCTGCTGAAGCTCAGACAATGTAAAAATGACATTTTTGCTATTTTTGTGGATTTCTTTGAGGAATTTCAGAGTTCGGCTCACATCGGGAGAGTCATGTCCTTTACTTTCTGTAGTTTCTGTCCACAGCCATAACACCAAGTTTAATATATTAGCTAAGAGTCTGTCATCACTGATATCCATGAAAACCAAAGAACTATTTGTTTGGTTTTCTTTTCGAGAGTGAAATTAAATATGAGGGAAAAGCCTCCTGCACTCCTGAGAAAGTCACACTCTCCTTCTCTTTTATGAGCCTCTTTTCTCTCGGATCATTTTCACACGGTCTCTAAACGAGGAGAGAAACCCGAACGTTGGTTTCACTTTATGGAAGTTTGAATTGGACTGCTGGGAGCTCGGCCACGTTGGTGATGTGTGTCTAATAAAAGGTGGAAAGAAAGGCGCTGGAACTCTGCACAGCTTGAACCAATCTGCAGGTAATGGGCAGCGAATGTGTATGTAGGTAATAAATGTTTAATATACTCCAGCATGGCCTTTTTACCCTCTGCAGCTGCCGGAGGTGCACAGAGCAGCCTCCATCTGTTAGCGCTCGCTGATGGTGTCTGACAAACTGCAGCGCACTAACAGCTTACTGAACTCCGAAGTTTCTTACCCAATAATCAAAGGTGTTGAAAACCTTTATTAACATCACTCACTCTGATCTGAAGCGTGAAACTCTGCCTGACCCAGCGGACTGGGTTCACCTGAACAGGGCCTCGGCAGAAAAACAGCATTGATCGATTCTTAAAGCTGCTGCTGTCTGCTCTGCAACCTCTGCAGGCTGTGTGAAAAAGACATTCGAGGAACAGAAGAAGTTTGTTTGCTGAACGTACTTTAAGCTCTACATTTGGCACGACTGTAAATTCTGTGGTCCGAGGCTGAAGACAGAACGTCTGCAGTCGGGTCCTGGAGCTCTGCCCAAGGAAATCAGGTCAGCTGAGTCAGTGACCTCGTTTAAGTCACAAGTCTGCACTTCAGTTTCCTTTGAACTGTGTTTGATTTTCGTTCAAAGGAACACTAACGAGTACAAAGACATGCATGTCTCGTTATATTAACACTGATGCTTCGTTAAAAAAAGAGTGTAGCTGTGCAGAGAAACATGCGACATGGAGGAAAACATGTCGGCTCCATCTGAATACGACTGAGGAGGCGAGAGCAAATGACTTAAACTATCATTTCAAGTCTTTGGCTTAATTTAATCTGCTTTCTGATTAATCCAAGACTTTGTATATTTGTTGCTCTTATGAGGAAATTTGAGTTAAACTTGATGTGACTGAAGTGATCACCAGCGATAGTGAAACAAACCTCGGCTGTTTGAAGGTGAAAAAGTGTTGCCCACAATGTTGCAGGTGTTTGGAGGTGAACGGAGCAGTGCACTTACTGAATTAATGATTGTTACAGTGGTTACGAGCTGCTGAGCTTCTCCAGCGTTGGCTAGATTCACGCTGCAACCATCAAACCTCGCCTAGATTAAAAAAGTACACTTCCTCCTTTGCAAAAGTTGAAATCTAACATGAAACGTGGCAAAGCGGCACATAAAAAGCTCTTCTCATGACATCTGAACAGGTATTTGTCAGCAGGCCGACCCTCCGAACTCCTCCAAACTTCCTTGTCTACAGCTCTTTGTTTCCTGCTCGTCTTTAAGGAGTCTGACTTGTTCAGCAGCGCTCGCTGCAGGACGCTAGAACCAGAAAAAGCCTGCTGTCGCTTCAACTCCACAGATGGAACAAAGCTCCTTCCTCTCTGCCGCCTTTGAAGCTGCAGGCTGGATCTGGTCTCTCGTGTTTACCGCCCACGTCAAAGTTGCTGATCCCATCAAGGTCTTGTCAAGTATCATGACACGGCTCTCCTGCTTTCAAGGCTCACTTTCACTCCCCGCTGCGCCTCCCTGAGAGTCTACAACACCTTCATCCTCCTCTTACATGAGGCATCTACCATCTTCTTTTCTGTTCAGAGCTCTTCACTTGCAGTCTCTCTCTGCTTTGTGATAAACATTTCAGCTGAAGCGTGATTCGTCTCTCCTGCCATGTAAGCTGCTGTTATTTCAGCATGAACTTGGTTATTCCTCGTTAGTCTCAGACCTTCCAGACAGGGGCGGATCTAGAGAAATTTTCTTAGGGTGGCATGAGGGTGGCAAAGAAATCAAATGGGGTGGCAAATTCAAAGCCTGTTTTTCCCCCAAATATGCAGGTGGTTACATATGGTTAAAATGATTCAAATGCAGTAAGTATACACGTTTTTCATATAAATATAGTCTATAACTTAATTATTGTCTGTAGCCCACATAATTACACACTTTAGTTACATAAAACATGTGAGTTCTGATGTTATGTACTGTATAGCCTGTATAATAAATAAATATGTAGCCCAATAAGTATAAAATCCAGAAAGCTACACAACATGGGGCGGTTCATTTACAAACAGAAGTCTAACTTAAGTTTCACACTGTTTTTTGTTAGAAAACAATCACATTGTTACATGCTTAAATTACACAAAATGTCAGAAATCTGCACTGTCATGAACAAAAATGTAAACCTAATTTTTCATGATTTGTTGGATTAACCCACTGAGGTCTGAAACACAACTGCCCATTTTTGACTCCTTTTGAGTTTACATTTGTATTTCACCCTCAAATTGTTTCATTTTATTTTTTCCCCCTTGTCTTGTTTGGTATCTTTTCAGCTCAACTGAATTTAGTTGTTTTTTTCACTGACATACTGCATTAGTATTACTGATCTGAAATCACACAAAGAACTTAAAATCCTAGTGGTATTTTTCACTGTAAAAAAAACCACAGATATGTTGAGTACATTTTTATCACTTGAAATGCAAATATAAATTGTACATTTTGTAAACATATACAACTATTTATCTAAAAATGCAGCCAATACACCTGCCGTTTTTTTCATTTTGTACAACCATTTAAAAATATTACTAAAACTAAAATGAGAGAACAATCAGGTGTCGCAATAAGATGCCCCACAAATGATGTGTGCCAGTAAAAAAAGAGAAGTTTGTCCACCAAAAGACAGAGAACAGCACAGGGATAAGCCTGCAGGCCTGACAACAGCTGGTTTTCGTTACAGCGTTTACACTGCAATGTGCCTTAGTGACATTCATTAGTGCCCTCACTGACACACAAAACAAAACGACTACACAACAGAACAACTACACAAGACAACACAACACACTAAGTATACGCTCCACACTAAACGTCACAAATCTCCCACATCTAAAAACTCTCTCTCTCTCTCTCTCTCACTCACTCGCTCTGTCTCGCTGCCGTTACCGTCACTCCCAAAACTCTCCCCTCTTCCTAAACAACCAAATCCCACGTGTTGACTTTTTTTTTTTTTAAAATTGGTCGACATGGTACATTTTTCCACCGATAGGAAAGAGGTGGCTTTTTTCCTTTCTTTACTGTTTTTGCGCTGTCGTTAGAAAACGCTTAAAACACACACACACACACACACACACAGACACACAAAAACGTGACGACAGTATTTAGAAAAAAGCGTGGCTTATATATATTATCATAACTCTGGATTTACTGGCCTGTAATTAAAATTTAAAAACTTTGAAGTCCGAACTTTGAATGTGGGCTGAAATAAAGACTCAGCGTGGCTGCAGCTTGTTGCTACGTCAGCTTAAATCAGGGACACTATGCAATATATTCAGTTTTAGCATTTATATTCACTGTTGACTGTAACTACGCTCAAACTGTTAATGCTATCTTATTTTAATAAACAACACTGTCATATGCAAAACTGGGGTGGCACTTGGGGTGGCAAGGGATCATTTTAGGGTGGCACTTGCCGCCCCATGCCACCCTTCTAGATCCGCCCCTGCTTCCAGATTACAGGATCCTGTTCTCTGGAAATATTGCAGAACAAGTATGGCGCTTATGTGCAGAAGAAGCCACAGCTAAAGACTTCATGCGCTGTTGGATAAATCTATTTGTATAAAGACAAAAATAAAATCTAAACTTAAAATTTTAAATATTAAGGACTCTCTTTTAAAAAAATAATTTAAATGCCTTCATTTGTTATGTTACATGTCATGGAAACAGTGAGTCACTGTTCCCTCTAAGCTGCGCACGTGCGCAATTGCGCACTGCTGGCACGGTCTCTGCGCACAGAAAATCTGTGTTGCGCACAAAAAAAAAAAAAAAAAAACTTTAACAATTCTGTTTTGCAATGTTAGTCAGTAAGTGACTGGCTGCTCCCGTATGGGATTAGAACGATGCCACCTTATCCCATAGTCCAGCCAATGATGCGATTCACATTCGTATATACGCAGCTAATCAACGTCGTTGACAGGCTATGACAGCGTCCGGTGTTTTAGCTAGCAAAGCGGCGTGGCTGATGTGGAGTGAAGCCACGTTAATGACAACGTGTACAACCATTGGAGATGTGAGCAGGACAGATGGAACAATTGAAAAAGGGAAAAGTGTGGACTTTATACCAGTTTTTAAATTGTGTTGATAGGCCACGTAAAACCAGAGTTATGATAAAAATATATGCAATGTTTGGTTTTCTTCCTGAATACTGTCGTTGTTTATATTTACTGCGGGAAGAAACGGTAAAAACTGCGTTTTATAAGGAAAACCAACACAGGCGGAGAGTGCTCACAGGCACTCTCCGCCTGTGAGCAAAAACAAAACCAACCCCTACCCTTTCTTATTGGTCGAAAAAAGTACCATGTCGACCAATCAAAAAATGATATGGCAATGTGGCATCTAGTTGTTAAGAAACGGGGGGAAGTTTTAGGAGTGACGGCGGTGTTTTGAGATGTGAGAGATTTGAGACGTTTAGCGCAAATCTTGTGTAGTTAGTGTGTAGTGTAGTCAGTAGTTTTGTTGTGTGTGTCAGAACAATGAGGCGACTGCTGAATGTTACAGGTGTTACAGGAGTGATACATCTCCTGTTGTCAGGCCTGCAGGTATCAGGCTGTTGTTCTCCTTTATCTCATAGTGGACACAAATTATTTTTTGGAGTGGCACAAATAATTTGTGTGGCATCAGATTTGATGCAGAACAGCTGATTGTTCTGTAAATAGTTTGAAATGTTTATTTAAAAACGCCTTGGCTGCATTAAAAAAATAGCTGCAAAAAACTTTGTTGTTTGCCAAACTGAGTTACTTTTTTGAAGAAGTAACTATATAATTAATTGCCCAACATTGGTCATTATATACTGTATTTGGCAGACAGAGTTACAGGACTCTCTCCCAGACCACAGACTCATAATACAAGTCAGAGCTTTATGAAAAAAAGAAAAAAAGTGTGTTTTCAAAATTGGAGTTCAAGTTATTTTTACTTCCAATAGTGTTAACATACTACACAGGTCATGAACAAGATTTTTTAAATTTTCATTTATAAGTGGGCTAAAGCAGTTAATTAAAAGTAGTCTAACATAAATGTAAATGCTGTAATTTGATTATTTTAATAAACCATGTAACTTGGATGGATTCGATGCTGGCGTGACCACAGTGCACACGTCTGATGTCGCTCACAGTGGTCCAAGGGACTGCTCAGGGAGTTTGTGTGTTCGCTCAGACACGTGAAAAATTAGAGGGAACATTGACAGTGACTCTTTTCCACATTGTCAGCAGGACCCTGGTGAAGGTGTAGAGGCTGAACGCGTCTTCTGATCTTGTTGGCCCAGAAAGACCAGCCATGAAAAACAGGAGTACATCCTAAAACACGGAGAAGTTTACACAGAAGCAGTTTATATTCATCAACATAACTAAAATCTGACCAGAGATACAGCGAGGAGGTCAGACATCCAGGAGGAGCTCTGAGCTGCTCCTCCGTGTTGGAAAGGAGCCAGATAAGGTGGTCGGTGACTTTGCGTGTCTCCTTCTGGAGAGAAGTAAGTAAGTAAAATTTATTTATATAGTGCTTTTCACAGATAAAAATCACAAAGTGCTTCACGACACAAAAAATTGAAATATAAAACAATGTAACAGAAAATAAAACAGCAATGTAAAACAATAAAACAATAAAAACAACATAAGAGGAAATTAATAAAATGCTTTTCTAAATAAAAATGTCTTCAGCTGTTTTTTAAAAGAATCAATGGAGTCTGTGCAGCGTAGAGACAGTGGAAGAGAATTCCACAGCCGTGGTGCCACTGCCTGAAAGGCCCGATCACCACGAGTTTTAAAACGAGTGCCCGGTACCACCAGCAGTCTCTGATCTAATGACCTTAAAGCTCGAGAAGATGAATGTGTGTCACGATCCTGGGTCTTATGACCCAGTGTTTTGAGTTTTAGTTCATTTTGATGTTTATAGTGTATGTTTAAGCTCATTATGTTTCCTATGTTCATTTGCTTATTAGTTCCCCCTGGTGTTTTCAACCCCTGTGAAGTCTCCCTTGCCCTTCATGTGTTTCATGTCTGTGTGTCTTATGTTGTCAAGTTCATGTTGTCATGTCTGCGTCTCATTATGTTTCCTGTTTTATTTTGAAGGGGTCCTGTGTTCAATGTTTTTAGTTTTACTCTCCCCTTGTGACGTCGTTATGTTCATGTGTGTCAGCTGTTTCCCCATGTGTTTCCATTTCCCTCATTATCCTCCTGTGTGTGTTTAGTCCGTGTGCTTTCAGTCATTCCTTGTCAGGTCGTCTGCTCATCCACGTCACGACTTCAGGTATCCATGTCAGTTCACCATGTTTAAGGTTTTTTCATGTTTTAGTTTTAGTTCACCCAGTTTAGGTTATTGTTTAGTTTTCACCCATGCCCTTTGTTTGTACCTTTTTTGCTAGCCTCAATAAACGGCTTGTTTTTTGTTAATCCACATCACGTTCAGTTTTTGGTCTGCGTTTGAGTCCTCTTTTGCAAACACATACAGTCTGCCTTAGCCAGACTGTGACAAAACGACCTGACCAGATAATGGACTCAGCAGACCGCGAGCTCAACGAGTGTCGGGAGGCAGCCTTTGCCCAACTGGAGGAAGAGCTCCGCTGGAAACCTTGGCGTGCTCCCGACTACGAGCGCATTTTCCGTGGGACTCGGCTGGCTCTCGGAGGTCCCAAGAGCTGCCGAAAGTCCCCACCTGTTGCTCCGCCTGCATCCAAGCCTCGCCCGCTTCAGGTGGGAGTCCTCCGTGTGGCTTCAGGCGCTCACGCTTCAGCCTCAGTGTCACCGTTCTGTGCACCAGAGGCTCAGTTGCTCGCTCCGCCAGCTTCCTCTGTTCAAAGGAAGTGGCGGAAGCGGCGCACACGCCGCCATAAGCTGGACATTGCTGAGCAACTCACGGTGGTGAGTGACAATGACTTTTATTCTCACGTCCCATCTGACGTTAAAAGTAATAAACTCACCTCTGATCCGTGGGGAACTTCCCTTTTGGATGATGACGTAGACTGGGAAAAGTTTTTTCATCTTGCTCCCTCTGAGCAGGGAGGAATCAAGGACAATAATCCTCATGTTAAGACTATGAACCCTGTTAAAACCGTGAGCAATGTTACCAGGTCTAAGACACTCAGTTCAGGTTTTGTCCAGTCTGGTTCAGTCATTCCCAAGTCAGCTCACTCGAAGACTGTTAAACCAAGGACTTTAAAAACTGTTAATCATGGTGAAAAGGGTTTAAAACCTATTTTTGATGAGTCAGTGTTTTCTGAGCCACCTCCTCTGCCTCCGTGTGTTCCTGCTCCCAGGGCAGCTCGGACCCAGCGTACCCCTGCACCCATATCAGTTCCTCGGGTGAGGGAGGCTGAGGTCCAGCTGGTCCGTGCTCCGATTCCCAGGCCGGCTGAGGCTCTGCTAGTTTCTGCACCCGTACCAGCTCCTCGGGTGGGGACAGCAGCTGCCCAGCTATTGCCAGTGCCGGTCCCGGCCCCCAGGGTGAGGGCGGCCGTGAACCCGTCTACTTCTGCACCCGTACCTACTTCTCGGGTGGGAGTGACTGGTGTCCGGTCTGCTCCTGCACCCATGCCGGTCCCCAGGGTGAGGTCAGCCAGGACGCAGCCTACCTCTGCACCCGTACCTACTCCTCGGGTGAGAGCGGCTAGTGCCCAGCAGGTGCCTGCACCCGTTCCTGTCTCTGCTGGAGGCTCAGGTGAGCCCGTCCAGCATTTTTCCTTGTGTTCAGGAGGCTCAGGAGAATTAGATCAGTTACCTTCTTGTCCACCATTACTACAACCACCACTACAACCTCTGTTTCAGTCTCTAGCTCAGTCTCTAGCCCTGTTGTCAGCTCTGCTACCTGCTCAGTTTTCAGCTCAGGCATCAGTTCTGTTTCCAGTTCAGTCATTAGCTCTTTCACCAGTTCAGTCAATTGCTCAGTCACTTCATCCTCTGCTGGAAGCTCCAGTGAGCTAATTCAGCCAGAAGGGGACCGCATCTCTCTAATAAATTCCGGACAGACTGTTTGCACTGCACAGCCCCAGCCGTTGCATCCTGAGCCGCCTGTGTGCCCTGTGTAGCTTCAGTTAGCATCCCTTCAGCCAGAGGTCTCCGTACCTGCTGGCTCTGTGTCGGTCTCTTCAGCTGGGCGTTCAGGAGAACCGCACCAGCTGCCTGTTCCTGCTGGAGGCTCCGGAGAGCCCCTCCAGCAACCTTCCTCGTCAGCTGGGGGTTCAGGAGAACCGCACCAGCCTCATGCCTCGTCAGCTGGAGGGCCCGAGGAGCCCGTCCAGCCTCATGCCACGTCAGCTGGGGGGCCCGAGGAGCCCGTCCAGCCTCATGCCACGTCAGCTGGGGGGCCCGAGGAGCCCGTCCAGCCTCATGCCACGTCAGCTGGGGGGCCCGAGGAGCCCGTCCAGCCTCATGCCACGTCAGCTGGGGGTTCTGGAGCGCCCATCCAGCATCTCTCCATGTCTGCTGACGGCTCTGGTGAGTCCGTTCAGCCACCACCTGCTCCACCACCTGCGGCTTCCACGCCGCCGCCTGCAGCGCCACCACCTGCTCCACCACCTGTGGCTTCCACGCCGTCGCCTGGTCCTGCCTCGCCTGGTCCTGCCTCGCCTGGTCCTGCCTCGCCTGGTCCTGCCTCGCCTGGTCCTGTGGTTGCCACGCCACCACCTCGTCAATGCCTAGCACGGCCGGCTTTTCCACGGTCATCTCCTCAACATCACCGGCTGCTTTCCAGGCCACTGACTAGGCGTCATGGCCGTCGTGGGCGGCCCCCGGACCTGTTCCCATGCCGCTGCCGCCGTCCGCACGGTCGGCCCCCGGACCTGTTCCCACGCCGCCGCCGCCGTCCGCACAGTTGGCCCCCGGACCTGTTCCCACGCCGCCGCCGCCGTCCGCACGGTTGGCCCCTGGACCTGTTCCCACGCCGCCGCCGTCCGCACGGTTGGCCCCCGGACCTGTTCCCACGCCGCCGCCACTTTCCACGCGGCCGGCCCCCTGAACTGTTTGATCCTGATCTCCTGTGCCGTTGGCCTCTGGGCCGGCCCCCTGATCTCATGAACTGTGGATTTCTGGACCGTCACCCTCCGGGTCGGCCCCCTGAGGAGTTATGAACTGTTCCCTGCGCTCCGGTGCCTTTGATGGACATTTTGTTTTTGTGGTTTTGTTTTTGTGGTTTTGTTTCAAATATGACACCGAGGTTTCTGAGGCTCGATTTTACATAAGGGTCTAAGAAGCTGATATGCTGCCTAATTTCTGAGACCATGTGGTCTGGAGCAATAATTTGAGTTTTTGTTTTATCAGAGTTTAGTTGGAGAAAATTGTCATTTAACCATTGGTTGATTTCTGTCAGGCAATTACTTAAATTAGACAATTTATAAAACTCAGAAATCCTGAAGGAACAGTATAGTTGAATGTCATCAGCATAGAGATGATAGGAGATATTTTTATAGTGCTTAATACTTTGGCCTAGGGGAGATATATATAAAGTATAAAGAGAACTGGACCGAGGACAGATCCGTGAGGTACCCCACACGGCAAAACTGTTGATTCTGACGTCATATGATTCATGCAAACAATAAACGATCTCCCAGACAAATATGACATAAACCATTTTAAAACAACACCAGTAATCCTAAACAAGTTCTTGAGCCTGTTTATCATGATACATGATACAGTATCAAAAGCAGAGCTGAGAGCCAACAGGACCAGAACTGTGTACTCTCCAGAGTCTGCTGCCATCAAAATATCACTAGATACTCTAAGTAAGGCCGTTTCAGTGGAATGCAATTTACGAAAACCAGACTGGAAAGTGTCCATAACAGCATTTTTATCCAGGAAATAGTTAAGTTGTTCTACTACTTCTTTTTCTAAAATCTTCGATATGAAAGGCAATTTGGATATTGGGCTATAACTGTTAGGAAGAGATGGATCCAGCTGAGGTTTCTTTAATATTGGCTCAACAACAGCTTGTTTAAAGAAGCTGGGAACTGAGCCAGTATGAAGAGAAGTATTTATCATTTCCACAATACAGGGGCCAGTGGAATCAAACACACTAGTGAAAAGTGAAGATGGAAGGACATCAAGATGGCTTGAAGTCTGTTTTATATGACAAAGCAGGACTCTGATGTCCTGTAATGTAACAGGAGAAAAAGAGGACCAAGTATCAGAGGTGAGCAAATTGTAAGTTTGATATTGAGAAGATGATGGGGAGATATTTGACCTGGTGGCAGTGACCTTATATGTGAAATAGTTCATAAACTCATTGCATTCAGACGTTGAGTGAACTGGTGCACAAGGAGCATCAGGAGAAACAATACTCTTAATTGTTTTAAACAAGAATTTAGGGTCTTTCTTTTTTGAAGCTATGAGGTGTGAAAAATACTCTGTTCTGGCATTTTTCCACATGTCATTTAGTAAGAGGATAGATTCTTTAAGGTGTAACCTATAAACCTCAAGCTTGGAAGCCTTCCACAGACGTTCTAACTTGCGACAATATCTCCTGAAATTACGAATGTTTTCGTTTATCCAAGGACGAGATTTCAAACATAGCACAGTACTTTTTTTCAGAGGTGCCACTATGTCTAAAATAGAATTACACTGATTATTAAAGGATGAGACAAGGGAGTCCAAATCATTGTAAGTCATTTCAGCGTCAAACATGGCAGAGAACCTTTTGGCGGCGTTCTGGTTTATGATTCACCTTTCAATCATTATTTTGGGAGCCAGAGGCTCCAAATAAAACGACAAGTTAAAATATGTGCAGCTATGGTCACTCACATGGACATCTTCCACATGAATGTCATTTATATTTAAACCCAAGGAGAAAACAAGATCCAATGTGTGACCCTTTATATGTGTGCGACCAGAAACATGCTGCCTAAAGTTAAAAGACTATGTGATAGTCATTAAGTCAGCAGCCATGTTACAGGATGCATCATCAATATGAAGGTTAAAATCTCCCAACATTACAACCTTCTCTAATTTAATAATGGATGGTCGTTAAATTCAGTTAGAAACACTCCGGCAGGTCCAGGAGTTCGGTAGATTAAAATACAATTCACTAGCTGGGCCCACGTCCTTATTTTAGGTTTGACAGCGTTTTAGTAGGTAAAGGTGAATGCTTGGACATGAATTGAGCTGCGGTTTGGGGAAGGCCCCGAAGGGGACTGGTGACGGCTCCTGGGCCTGGCAGATCCCCATTTACTGAATAGGAGTGAAGAAGTTAAAGAATTGAGAACAAGGAGGGAGGGAGGGTGGGGCACGTAAACAAGAATGAACAGTTTGCAGAACAGGGGGGAACCTATATAGATGACAACCGGAAGGAGTGTGTTTGGAGGCGTGGTCCCGCTCCTGAAATTCCGATACATAATCTCCAATAAAAGGATTGCAAAGAGCTGACCTTAATCATTTGCAGCTCAAATGAAGTGAAGGAATCCGAATTCCTCAGTCTGCATGTGAATCTGTCCTGGTGCACAACAGCGAGTCCTCTGCCAAGTCCCGAAAGACGTGGAGTTCCGATGACGGAGCAGCCAGTCGAACAAATTTCCATCACATGTATATAATCCATGTTTTGTTGCCACGTCTCAGTTAAACACATGAAGTTGAGAGATTCCTTGATAAAAAGATCATTTAAAATAAATGATTTGTTTGTGATTGAGCGAATGTTGAGCAGGGCAAACCTGATCAATGACGTTTGGTTGGTGCACTCAACAGCTGACTGCAGTGGCACTCGAATTAAACACCTGTGCGCACCTCTACACCTGTTATGCTTCAGGGCTAGCTGAAGCTAATATCCATGGTAGTACATCACCTCTGCCATCAAAACGGCGGTCGGACGACGGACGCAAGGTGAACTTGGAGCAATCAGACCATAGATTCCAGGCTGGGAACTCAAGTGTAGCGTCGGCAACAGGTGACAGTAGATGAATTGGTCGTAGGCACCGGGAATCTTCCGACATCCAAGAAGCTAATCCTCGGTACTTTCTCAGTTGCACCTGGACACCGGCCCTGGTTCCCCTCCTTCTCTTCTTCATTTTGAATCCCACCGATATGTACGGTAATGTGCACTCAGGTGAGGAACACACAAAAGGTGGAGGGAAAAATTTCCTGTAACTGTCCCAGCTGTCAAAGTAGCTCTCCATTGAGTCTTTAATATACAACAGCGTGCCCCGATCATAAATATTGGTGGCAGAGACAAAATCAAGAAAAATAATATTGCAGGCGACAATAGCGGCCAGTATAAAACTATACCAGCGAGCTGTACTAGTGGCACAAGCGGCGAAGCCAAACGCAGGCGCCATCTTGGACCCTCCAAAAACCCAGAAGAACATCTGGAATACCTGCTTAGCCTCCCACTCCAACCACTCTTCAGGTAAGTGGAATATAATGGGTGGATGGAAGTTAAAGAGAAGATGATTGACCAAATTTACATCACACTGAGTTTTTATGAACCTGTCCTCAGAACCTCGTGATCACACCTTTGTACAAGAGGACAGCAAGCGATTCATTAACGCTGCATGTGCCAAGAGATGACCGTGACGAGAAGTTTCAACCAGCCGAGGCTTTTATTTTTATGGACCAACTTTGTATACAGTCAGAATGTATGCACACACGCACACACACACACACACACATAGAGTGCATGTCTGAAATGCCTTCAGGAGGAATGACAGAAGTGCCCATTATGAGCCATTACAGATGATTTGAAGTCATTATGAGCACTCCTCGCTGTAAATGGGTATCATTGTGTGAAATGCTCTGGCATCTTAGAGACCTGTCCAACTGTCAGAAATAAGTAGAGAGGAGAGGAGGCGAGCTGGGAGACAGCAGGGGAGGAAGGACGAGGAGGAGAAGAAGTCAAACTGAGAGCGAAAGAATAATCGAGGAAGAGAAAGAGAAAAGCAGCGGCGTTACCGTCAATAGCCACCCAGGCTGGGTTATTGTAGCAGCGATCAATCTGAGATAAGACTGGAGTTCAGGTCAATCTCACACTCGACACCAGAAATAAATAAATAAAACTAAGCTCGGCACATATTTGAGAAATAATGGGAAATTGAGCGGCTGAACACGCTCTGAGAAAAATAAATGTTTCTTGTGTTTCTGAGAGGATTTAATGGGTTTGCAAGGGCAGACAAACCACAGCTGGTTGTGTCGGGCGGGTGTGTGTGTGTGAGCAGATATCACTGCTGCAAACACTCCAGCATGAGTCACGAGGTCACAGAGAGTTAGATACATGCTGCCGGGGCTTTTATTTTGTAGAGAACATGGTGAAAAACGGGCGAATCTTCAGGAGCAGCTGATATCTGTTTCCACCACTCCGGTTTCATCACCAGCTTCAAGGATTTCTACACCAGCAGCCTTTAATGTGGCATATCTGCATATCTCAGCTCTTATGAACTGCCGTCATACTCAAAATTATGTTTTTATGTGATTATCACAGCTTTCAACATATTCTGAAGGAAGGGGATTTTCTCAAACATGTAGTCCATATATTTGCCTTCATCCAACTGCTTTCATGCGCATAAAAGCAAAATCACAGCAGACCCCCATTAGACTCACCTTAGGTGACTTTAGACAACCTGCTTGCGTTCAGCTCCACCCAGTCCTCACTTACCTCATTCAGCTGTGTATGAGTCACGGTTCAGAGGCCTCACAACTCCCTAGGCTGTCATCAACCAATCACGTGACCCCTCAGAATTAACTTTACATAAATGAAGACATTTCTGCCGTAAACAGATGCAGAAGAATTCACTAAATCAAAGGTAACAGGTGATGACTGGCCCTGCCTCATGCTGCCGGGTAAAGGTATACTCAGGTTCAGACCTGAGAGGTGCACGAGCTGTCGGTGTTGGTCTTTCCCATAAAGCGCCTTGCCACATTAACCATGTTCATCATCAGTGTCACAGCTGTGAGTTTGTCTCTGGCCCGGCTCTCTTTAAGTTCCCCTGATGAAGGAAGAGCTGCTTTGAAGCTCACACTCAGGTTACTGTGTGGGCGACACTTCAGTCATTCGAGTACTGAGACGGCAGTGAAGCCTTGGTCTCCCTGAGTGGCCATGATGGTCTTCAAACGCTCCTCGTCTTCAGAGCGGGGATGGCCATCAGTTCATCTGAGACAACCCATTGTCTGACTTCCTGTTTCACAAGAAGTAAAATGAATGGAGGTGCATGTATGTGAGAGGGGGGCTCGAGATTTTTATGGGCTCTGACTGTAGTAAAACTCCCTTCTGTTAGTATCAGGGCTGTCATAGCACCATGAGCTGCTTTACTGCATCCTCCATTTTGATTTGGGGCGTGAAGAGAGCAGCAGCCTCCTGATTGAATTGCCTTCAACCACCACAACCACCCACCCACACACACCACCCACAGGAAAGCAGCTGATGGGCTTATACATCCCATTTCTCTTCATGACATAATCAGATGTTAACAGTTGTACAGCTGAACTGCAGGAGATGTGCACGAGACTCTATTTAGAGGTCATTTCTTCTTTTACTCAATATGATCTGAAATGAGAGGACCAGACATGATGAAGTCCTCTACAATACTGCATTAACCTTTCATTGTTTTTAAACCTGCATCATTCAGTCAGCTTTAGAGCACTGTGTTTGTTTGATGCCCTCTGTGTTAACTGGTGTTTTTGCTCGGACAGCTTTATGGTGCAAAAATCATCCCACTGCTTCTGAAAGAGGACTGAGGTTTTCAGTCCACATGCAGTGTGAAAGCACAGCAGCTCTTTCATGTCAAATCTCTGGCAGCGGAAGAACTAGGAAGGCTCCATGGAGCATGCAAAGAATTGCACGCTCCATCATTCATCCTGCTGCTGGCCCCTGTGGCGCTCAGTTGAAAGGAGATGTTGTTAGTCAGAAGCAGAGGAGCTGGATTATCTGCTGATGAGCGGTGAGAAGCGCTGCAGTGTGAATTTAACGTCACACACTAATGCAGAAATCTTCTCTATACTGGTGAGAAGAACTGCAGCTGGGCTCTGGTTTACAGGTTTACAGCTACAAACCTGCCTGAACTTACAGAAGTGACCAAGTGGACCAAAATGTAGAATTCACTCACAAACCCAGAGCTCAGATGCTACAGTAATCTCACAGCAGCCATTTTATTGGTCACAATATCTTATTAAAAATGACCCAAGAGCACAAACACGGTCCAGAGGTCCAGTTCAGCTAATGCTAGCAGACAGCTAGCAGCTACAGCCACCTGTGTCACCATCCACCTGTCAGTCAGAGAGGCCATGGCCCTAATGATGCAGACTTTAAGCCACAATTCTGCACTCATAGAGCTTTTATGAAGGAGGACACCTTTGTGCATTGCCAAAAGAGAACATAATTTAAAGGTGGATTAAAAAGTAGAGGATTGTTAACAGAGCCCTGTGGAACACCACAAGCTGTAAGAAAACACCTCATACCTGTTTTTGTTACTCGCAGTGATCTCTGAAAGTTTCTGTAGGTTTGTGTATCAGGGTATAAACATGGTTATTTCTACTGTAAAGTTTCAGCAGGGAAGTCTATGAGGGACTGACTCAGTGCTGCCCCTGCTGGATGTCTGTGAGTTTACTGTCATGGTACTGGGTCTGCGACCCAGTGTTGTGTGCATTTTAGTTTTATTTCATTGATTATTGTACTTTTTCTCCATGTTTCCCATTTTATTTTGAATGAGTCTTATGTTCTTTGTTCATTGTATTTAGTTTCATGTTCCCTGTCCTGTCATTAGGTTCATGTCAGTCAGCTGTTTCCCCATGTGTTCCCACTTCCACTGATCGCATCCCGTCCTCTGTTTTCTGTATGCCGTTGTCAGGTTGTCTGTTATCCCCACCACAGTCATAGTCTGGTCATAGTGTTTCATAGCATTTCATAGTTTTCTCATAGCTTTTTTAGTTTACTTGTTTTTCATGTGCCATCAGCCAAAATAAAGGCTCACCTTTTTTTCACCTGCAACTCCTCTCTCAGCGTCTGCTCTTGGGTCAGTTAAACAAAACACACCGGCATACCCCGCCATGACATTTACTAGTTTCCAGATATTTTCTGTAATACTTCTCTGTCCTTGAAGTCTTTTTCTGGATCAAGTTTTTCCTTTATTATTATTTGTAATAATATGTAAAAAAAAAAAATTGTAAAAAAGAAAAAAAAATCCCACGTGTGGGACTAATAAAGGTTTATCTTATCTTATATTTAACTATCTGAGGCTACTGGGCTCAGATACACAGTTAGTGGTATTTCATTAATAGTTTTGACATCAGCAACATGCCATGACTGGTTTGGGGTGAGGAGAATGAGAAAAAAAATCTACCGTTAAATTTCAGCAGATTTCAAAGTAATATTGGTGCATTAACGTGAGCATAAGAACAAGCTGCTGTGACGGACTTTAACTGCACTCGAATGTTTGCTGCGTACTGTGAGGTCCTGATTTGAAATGTGACGCATTAATGAAAAATAGCATTACTGGTAACAGTATTATCAATGAAGCTTTGTTCTTTGAAGGGACAGACTTATATTTTCCTTGATTATATTTAAACAACATTGAATTTTTCTAAGACAGCTGAAGAAAGGTTTCCTGTTGGAGTTTCCTGCTCTCTGTTGCTCTTCCCTGGACTTTCACACTGACCCTGGCAGCTGATTCCTCTCACAATTAAAATGACAAAGTGTTTTTGAGTCCTGGGCCCAGCACTGAGTTTGTCTGTGTGTGCAGACTGGAACCATTCATCTGGTGGATCTGCACAGTGCAAACATCATATTTACTGTTAACGAAGCCGGCTTACAGAATACAAAGTTTTAATTTGTCTCCTCTCACGGTCCCCAGAGGCTGCAGCATAATCACCTCAGCTCGGCTCGTGGAGCGAGAGTCCCAGGGAGGCGAGGAATTGCAGAGAGGCCGTTATTATCTGAACCAGTAATGTAAAGATTTATGTCATCTTGAGAAGGAGCTTACACAGCAGAGGCTAAATAACAAGTTTAACCTCAGATATGCTCTCACACATTCACTGTGTGAATGAAAGTGTTTCAGCTTCATGGTTTCTGCTCTCTGCCGGCTCCACAGAGGCTGGATTTGTTGTCAGAACCGAAACTTTGCTTTAGAAGTTTTGTTGGAGCTGAGCCCAATGAAACTGACTGAGTTCACCCAGCACCAAACTCAGCTGCTCACTCCTCCGGCCTGCAGCGGACTCCATCCGTCTGCCTTCTCTGGCACTGCCTGTGAGAGAGGTGAAGCCTTTATGCTTTACATGCAGCTGTGACCACTCGCCTTACCCTGGTGCTCCCCAGGCTTTGCTGATCCAGCATGCTGCTGACAGGAACACACAGATGTGAGGATGTTAGTCTAGTTCTGCCTCTTTACACTGGTTGTGAGTCAAGAATCAAGTTTAAATGTAATTGTTTGATGTAAAGTTTTTAGCAGCAAAACTTCTGCACACGCTCACAAAGGTCTCTCAGACTGAAGCACCTTCGGTAAGTAGCAGAGTTAGCCACTAGTCCTTTTTTAAATGTTTTTTTCTCTGTTTGCGGCTGGGATCATCTCCAGAGCCCTGGATGAAGAGTGGATGGATTTTATTTCAATTTTTCCTTTTGGTCCATATTTTGTATTTCATGCTGTCTTTTACCTTGAAAGCACTTTGGTTAACTATATTATTGTTTTTGAAGTGCTCTATGAATAAAGTTGTATTGGATTGAATGTCCCATTTCACTGGGATCTATTTTCTTTTTTCTACATCACCTACACCAAACAGCAGAAGCAGCTCAGCCAATAGGACATCATTAATGTCACCCTGTTGCAACCACGAGCATCTCATCACAGAGACCCACATCCAAACATCTCAGAGGTTCACACGTACGAACTGCAGCCTGACTGTGGGTGGAGGCTTTGGAGTGTGGATGCAGGCCGTTGACCTGTCAAGACCTGCAGACACTGAAGCCTCTCTTCGACCTGTGTCATATATAGGCGTATACCAGGTAAACCTGAGAGGTGAGGTCAATGTTTCCTGTGTGGACTCATGAATTCAGTCTGTGTATCCCAGTCTGACTCACTGATGCTGAGATTTTTCCTCTGTCTGTTATCTGGTGGTGCTCCTTGTTCTTCTCTGGTCGGATGTTTTGAATCATCATCCTGTTGGAGAATAAATCAGATGCCTACCTGATGGTGCAGAGCGTTGGAACTAGTGACTGAAACTTTTCACTCAGTGCTGTAAATAAGAATGCGGAGTGAAGGAAGTGACTCAGCTTCACCCAAATCTGTCAGCATGATCGCTGCTGTGTTTCTGTGTCATTACCTGTCAGCCACTGACAACCTGCCTCGTCTGAAGTCTTCAGGCTGAACTCTGCTCTGCATACAAACCACACCTGCAAAGCTTTCTTCCACACGTGCTGTCATCATGGAGCTGTTTGAAAATCATTTAAAATGTCTCTGTCTGAAGATTAATTTTAAACAGTCATGTTTGCCTGTACATGCCCTTTCCTGCTGCCATTATCTCTTCCTCTTCCATTTAGAAGAAACAACAGCAGCTCTGGTGCGTTGTGACAAATGATTCCACCTATAGACACACACACACACACCGCTGATCATTTAGCTGTACAGCTTTTTCAAAGTAGCGGCAATTATCAGCCGCCTAACCGGCAAGTTAATTATGCAGGCATCTCTCCTTTTGTGGTGTTCTGAGGTAAATAAGGTGGGGGAGGAGGAGGAGGAGGGTAGGAGGGGGAGGGCGTTTGAAGGGAAAATGTCACCTGTTAACTGAACAATTGCTACAGGCTGCATTATCAGAGGTGACGGATTAAGCAACTTTATCTGGCAGCCTCCTGCACGGACGTCAGCGTGTCTGCAGCCTCAAGCCACCGGCCACGAACATGGGAACTGAAACAGAAGACTGATCGACTAAAAGACATTGCAGCACAGACTAAAAGCTGTAAAATACCACCGAGAGCAAGCGACGCCTCATTCAGACACGCTCTTTATCTCCAATTCCTGCAGCAGCCACACTGAGGCCAGGTTAAGTCTCCAAGCTTTCAACCCTCCAACAACACGGCTTCAAACACAATGACCACAAAAACAATAAACAATTATGTTAACTAAACACCTCCAAAAATGTATATTGTGAATTAAAAAATGCAAAATGACAACAAAAAGATAGAAAATCAACTCAAAATGATTAAAAAAGCAGTCAAACTTGGATCTGTGAGTGAAACAAAGACTAAAGCACCTTTGTGAGCTGCAGTGCTGTATAAACTTTGTGTAAACCTGCACACAGTGGTTTTTATTATTTACTCTCAGCGTGTAACCTTCATGGAGGAGGATCGTGTTTCAGCTAGGTGACCCTAATAAACAGGAAACTGGGGCCATATCGCACACAGGTGTGTCAGACGTACTTCAAAGCTGTAAACACGAAACTGATTTTAGAAGATGATGTCCAGCTCATCACGGCTCTACCTTCTTCCTTTCCTCCCTCCCTCCCTTCATCTTTCTAACTCTGCCTCACACACACACGCGCGCATGCACACATGCTCTCGCAGGCTGTGTCCTTGAATGCTAAAAGCCAGAAATAGACCAGTCAAATCAGACACCAGGCTGCCTGGAGGTAGGAGATGGGAAAGTCAACCAAACTTAAACTTCCTATTCCGGCCTGAACCGGCCTGGTAGAGGAACACCAGCTCACCTGGCACAGACAGAAATAAGTAGATAAACAGTGTGCAGGAGATGGAGCCCAGTATCTCAAAATAGGATCAAATTTGAACCATCAGCTTCACCTTGAAGCTTTGCTCTGAACAAGAACTCAGGGAAAACTTTGCACAGTCATCCTCACAGCCGGGCCTCACACGCCATGGCCAAGTCCTGGACACGAGCTTACCACAGCCAAATCTTTTGTTAAGCTCTGTTGAGCCAACCATTTCTTTAACGTTAACCAGTAACTAGTTAACGTTAACGTCTTGATGCATTCTCAATCATCCAGGAAAGTAAATCTCCAAAAGTTGATTCTGTTCATCTGGACGTAGCGTTTTAGTTAACGTTAACTTCGTGAACTTCTTCACAAATAAAGTTTTGACCATTACTGAAAAAATGACTCAGAATCATCTCACAGACGTAACATTATTTACAGCTAGTTTCAGTACCATGGATATTTATTTAGAGTTTTTTCACCAATTGATCTTTTGAGTTAACTTCAGTCATTACTTCCTCCAAACCATCAATGTATCTTTTAAAGCCCATTCCTACAAGACTGCTCAAAGAAGTCCTGCCATTAATTAATGCTTCAATCTTAAATATGATCAACCTATGTCTTCATGCATGCTCAATCATCCAGGTTAGTAAATTCCAAAAAGTTGATTCTGTCTATCTGGACATTGCATCAATGTCATGACAATTTGCTTATTAATTTGCATATCTGACAGCCCATTGTTCATTCAGTGGTGCTAGTTTCAGTCATTGTGCAAATGTACTGTTTATATTGTTGGGGAAACCTGCAGTCAGCTGAGACTGAAGAAGTCACTTGGATGAGTAATGAAATGTTTCTTCCACTGAAAACACTATTTCCAGATGAACAGAATCAACCTTTTGGGATGATCAACCTATCTCTAATAATCGGCTATGTACCACAGGCCATCAACCTGGCAGTAGTTAAACCATTCATATTCAATTTAAAGCATCATTTCAGCTCAGAAGAAACATCTGTCAGCTTCAGTGTCCACCAGAAGCTCTCAGTCTGCTGTGGAAAAAGGAAATTCAGGTGAGTTTCTTCTGATCACCTGAGGCCTTCATTACTGTGTGAACTTTACCCACACACCACTCTTCACTCCTCCCACCTGCTGCATAAAGTCACTGAGTATAAATTCCTGTAAAGGCAGAGGCAGCAAACACAGACACACAGCTGCAGATAGAGGCGGAGCAACAACTGAAAGTCGAGAAGTTCAACGTCATTTTCCAGAAGTGAAAGTGTGAGAGAGCAGCAGCAGAGCTGCAGTTGAGTCCTGTTTGTCTCTAAAAGAAGACTCACTAGAGTCCATCGGGTTTTTCTCAGCAACAGTGGTGAGTGCAGCTGAGTCTAAATAAATATCAACAAAAGTAGCTGTACATGACGTTACATCTGTTAGATAATTATGAGTATTTTTTTCTTTAATGGTTAAAAAAAAATTGTGATGAAGTTCATGAACACTGTAAAATCTAATTAGTTCCCAGAACTCAAAAAAATTATGGAAACTCGTTGCCTCAAAAAAATTGAGTAAAGCTTAGCTAAAAATGACTAAGTTAGGACAACGTATTTATTTTGAGTACTCTGTACAAGCTCATTTGTTCCCAGAACTCAAAAAAATTGGATCAAGTTTACGTAAGATGACCAAGTTAGGGCAACTTACTCATTTTGAGTACACTGTACTCAAAATGTACACAGCCGTGTTAGTTCCCAGAACTCAAAAAAATTATGGAAACTCGTTGCCTCAAAAAAACTAAGTAAAGCTTACTTAGGATGACTGTTAGGACAACTTATACATTGCAAGTCTGCAGTATTAAGAATAACTTGATATTTCTGACTGTACAATACTAATTGTTAACCTACTGACAAACATTTCAAGTTCAACTAAATGAAAAAACAATTTGTGGTAACCTGATTATGACTAAAAATAATTAACAACACTTTTTGTAATGATGTTAAAATGAGCACAACTTTTATTTTCAAACACAACAAAGTACAACAGCCAACATACTGGACACTGTTCTGCTGAATAAAAATTATATTGCCATCACTGTTATAATCTTACAATGAAACAAAGTCTCAGATGTAATTATTCTGAAAATAAGTTTAGGTCTACCACAAGTTTGTTTTGTACTTACATTATTTATATAATCAAAATAAAATATTTATTGTTCTGTCACAAGTGCAGTCTCTAATTTAAACAACACATTCGTTTTTCATTCCAACACAGGAGCTGGAATGTTGTAATATTTTAAGGATGGCTTGTTTCCAGTCCAGGCATTACTGCCTGAATGACTGTCATGGATCGAGGTGATCCAAATGTAGGTGCAGAAGAAAGTCTTTAACTTCCCTTAAGTACAGTGGCAGTGGATGTGGGTTGGAGATGCAATGAGCTTGAACCTGCAGGCGACCATCTTCACTGACCACACCATCTGTGATGGAGGACTCATCTCTCCTGGTGTCCTGCAAGCAAACAATCATATTTTTTGGAACATGAACTTAATTGCTTTCTTAAAACATTTTTTTCTGCATTTGGTATAAAACAGACTCCAATTTAGACAATCTCAGGCTCCCTCCCCGCCAGAGAGGTGACATTCAATGTCCCAATTTCTCAGTCTAGATAGCCGTGACCACCACCCAACATACAATATTGTCATGAAAGCATCATTTTAAAAAGGGCTATGCAAACATGGGCAATAACTTTCATTCTAATGATGTGCAAAATGATTTGGGCACAAAACAAATTTTGCTGTTAGAAAACTTGCAGACTTCACTATATACAGTGTAGTTTGTAAACTAAGTTTGGGGGATGTGAACTTTCAAGAAATGCAGACCAAACTGTTGTTGTTTGTTTACTTACACAGCATGTCTTGTAGAATTAACTGGAGTCACAGCAACAGCACAGTGCAGTCATATCTCAAGTCTAATAACAGACAGGAAAAGATCAGTAAAGAAACAACTTCCCCAAACCAAAGCACAAACAAAACAATAAGTAAAACAGGCTGATCTAAAGTATGATTAAAGTTCAGCCTGATTAATATAAATGTCACTGACAGTTGCTAATATATTGGAAAACCAAAATACTTACCACTGAGTTGATGTCTTCCTGTCCAACAACAGGAGTGCTGGTCCCGAGCCTCAAAGACAGAAAGAAGCAAGCAGAGGGAGAAAAAACAGAACATTTTTCAGAAACTGATTTGATCCTTAATGGCTGTGCAATCATTGTAACATAGAGTTTGCTTATATTGTTAAATAAAGGCTAGATTTGACATTAATAGATGCCACAGATGTTCTAAAGCTGCCACAAAGCATGAAAACGTCGGAGCATTTTTGCAAATATGTGATGTCTTGATAAATCGAGCAGATATTTGAAATTCACACAGCTACATTCTCGCCTGAAAATATCTTAAAAGTTTATTTTGTGACCCAGAAAAAGTAATACGTTTTTCAGCGGCGCTCCTCCGCCATTGCCGCGCTTACAAGTGCGCACAGGCTCCGACAACCATGGCCGACAAATGCGATCCTCCTTTTCACCAGACTACCCTTTCTGGGTCACAAAATAACCTTTTAAGATATTTTCAGGCGAGAATGTAGCTGAGTAATGCTCAAATATCTACTTGATTTATCAAAATCAAGTACTTAAGTGCTTCCACGTTTTCGGAGAGCTCCGTTATCCACCCCCCACACCCACCCCACCCCTAACGGCTGCACCTCCCAAAGAATTTTGTCTGGGCTCTTATCTCACTTATTTATTTCAAACAATCAACAAAAAAAATTCACCGACATAGTTTTATGTAAGGTTTTTAAGGCTGTGGTGTTAATTTTTAAGTAACATGAGCACAGCGGCAGCAGCAACGCTAGGCTAACACTAACTAGCTAGCAAGATTATAAACCTGGTGCTAAACTAAGAGAAGCCACAAAATCAGTTTGAATAAGAGTAAACATTTACTCACCAAGTCAGTAAAGATCCACAGCAATGACAACAATAATATCTCCAGGTTTGCTCAATATATTCCATAACAAATGCTGGCGCCATGAACATGCGGACTGATCCGGGAGGGAGGAGGATGGTAGTCACGTGGCATTTTCAAAACACATCTTTCATCCTTCCGCCCTGAGAAGCAAAACTTCCAGCTTACTTAGTTTTTCTAAGTTAGGACAGCTCAAATTAATCGAGTTTATCAGCATTTTTGCATAAAAAGTACTGGTAACTTATTTAAATTGAGTTCTAATAACAAATTGATAAAAATTGAGTTCAGCCTATTTAATATTTTTAATTAAACACAATATTACATTTTACAGTGAAGTCATTACTGGTTAACGTTAAAGGAATGTTTGGCTCAACAGAGCTCTGACTTTTTGTCAGCCTGGCTACAGTGCTGAAGAGAAACCTAGGGTTGTTCTTATTTTCTTCAATCATTAATGAATAGTAAGATGTTCTAGCTTTACGTGGGGCTTTCTTATAGAGCAACAAACTATTTCTCCAGGCCAAATCATGATCTTTTAATTTGTCACACGCCATTTCCTCTCCGTCTTACGAGTTATCTGCTTTAAGCTACATGTTTGAGAATTATACTAGGGATGCACCGATACCACTTTTTTGGAAAACGAGTACGAGTACGAGTACTTGCATTTCAGTACTCGCCGATACCGATACCGAATACTTACTCATTGACAAATGCCAGCCATTTGACTTTCTGGTAGTAATAAGGGAAATGTATTTCATATTATATATATTGCATACATTTGTATTTGTGTATTTTAGTTACAAATATATAATATTTCAGATGGAAAATAATCTTACATTTAGTACTGTAGTTTATCATTGAATACCTATAGCACACAGACTTTACCTTGGGTCAAGTATGGTGGAGATGAAGTACAGTGGGTTGGTCTCGACGTCATTGAAGCGCTTCTTGACAGCTGCCAGTAAGGTTGCTTTCATTGTCTTGACGCCGTGGTCCTCGTCTGTTTCTCTGTTTAGAAGTCTCACTAGCACAGTCACAGCTGGGATGACATCAGAGGCTAGTGCGTCGTAGCTGCTCACTTTTTTAGTTAGTTCCTCAAAGGGGGCGAGGATGGCAACAGTCGTCTCCATAAGAGCCCATTGGTGAGTGGTGAGATAGTCAGGGAGTTCATGCTCGGACACATACACCCCCAGCACTCGCTTTTGCTCAATGAGGGACTGGAGCATGTAATACGTGCTGTTCCAGCGCGTCTGTACGTCCTGCTGCAGTCTCTTTATTGGCTGGTTGAGCTGTCCCTGAATGTCCTCGAGGCGGGAGTAGTCTAAGGCGGAATGTTTAAAATGCCCAACTATTTTCCGTCCCACTGCTATAGCATCAGCTATGCTCCTCTGTGCTAATAAGCATGGGTAAATAAGCGTGGGTAAACTCTTTGTACTCGTTGTCGTGTTGGGATTTTAGGTGCTTGATTAAATTACTTGTGTTAAATGCTCTACCTTTTGAGCCTCCTCTGGACAATTTCGCTGAGCACAATTTGCAGTCCGCCTTTGTTTTCGCGTCTTCATTCACTTTGAAATAGTTCCACACGGCTGACATGTCTCGCCTTGCCTTCTCCCCGCTCTGAGCTGCAGCCGGGGCCTGGGGGCGGGCACTCGGTGCCTGTGATTAACCCCTTACATGCTGCTCAAACACAGACAGGTCTCAGACCGTGGTATCGGTCCCCGGTATCGGGGGACTTTTAACGAGTATGAGTACTTTAGAAAATGTGGTATCGAGGCCGATACCAGATACCGGTATCGGTATCGGTGCATCCCTAAATTATACCAAGCAGTCAGGTACTTCTGATTTGAGGTCTTATTTTTGACAGGAGCTACAGTATCCAGAGTCATACATAGTGAGGAGGCAAAGTTATTAACAAGATAATCGACCTCTGTTGGAGTAGTGTTCAGGTAGCTGCTCTGCTCTGTGTTGGTACAGGGCCTTGAAGAAGATAACAGTGGGTGAATTATATTCTTAAACTTAGTTACACCACTTTCAGAAAGACATGCACTGTGATGAAATCTACTCCCCACTGCTGTGTAGTCAATTATTGTAAATTTAAATGTTACTAGGAAATGATCAGACTAAATACAGTGTGTTTGTTACTGAGTGAGTAGAGCTTGTTAGCAGAGCTATTCTTCTGTAATACCAGTAAATCAGTGAATCTCAGAATTTTTATTTTATTTTATTTTATTATCATGAACAATAAAAACAGGAACAGGAAATTAAATGTAAGTTAAATAAGGGGCGGTGCAACAACATCAACAAAACCTCATTCATCAACTTTCTGAACTGCTGATCAAATTCAGGATCCCAGACAAAGAGCTAATTCCTATACTGCCATGATTAGTGCCTCTGTGCTGTCCTTCAGTCCAGCTTTGACTAGTCACTGGTAAGATTTCTGGATGTCAGCCACTTCCTCTATCTGCTGGTGGTACATACCGTGCAGGAGCCTGTCCTTCCATGATGGTGGCTCCTTCTTTTCTTTCTTTGGTTTCTGCTACCTGAGGTATTTACTAAGCACATGGTCAGTTGTGCTTCGTAAATAACTAAGCACAACTGTGGATGTTTGTTGTCTCATCCTGGACCGTGTTACTGACACTCACTAGTCCCCAGCCTCCTTCCTTATGCTTAGTGTAAAGTCCCAGGGTGCTGGATTTGGGGTGAAACCCTCAATGCAATGTCAGGAGCTTTCTTTTCTTGATGCCAGTGACATCCATCTCCTCCTTTGGCCAACTTATTATCCCAGGAGGGTATCTAAACCATGGCAGGGTGTAGGCGTTGATTGCCCAGGTCTTGTTCCTACCACTCAACTGACTCCTCAGTGCTTGCCTGACCCTCTGCAGGTATTTGGTGGTTGCGGCTTTCCTGGTGGCCTCTTCATAGTTCCCATTTGTCTGTGGGATTCCCAGGTACTTGTAGCTGTCCTCAATGTTTGCAGTGTTACCTTCTGGTTGTGCAATCTCCTCAGTTCTGACTATATTCCCTCTCTGTTTTTTACCATCCAACTACACTTCTCCAGTCTGAATGACATTCCAGTGTCATTGCTGTAGATACTGGTGGTGTGGATCAGTGAATCGATGTCTCGATCGGTCTTGGCACGCAGCTTGATGTCATCCATGTAAAGATGGCTGGTGATTTCTCCAATTCACAGTCGGTATCCGTATGCAGTCTTGTCAATGATCTCATTGAGTGTCATGGCTGTGCTGTGTGGCAGGTAGGATGTAGGACCCAAACGCAGGACTCAAGTTAAATGAAAATGGCAGCTTTATTACTGGACATAATACTACATTTATACAGAAAACAAAACAGAAAACAAGAAACTAGAAATAAAAAACATAAAAATAAAACTATAGAACTAGGAAACTAAGGAACTAAACTGGGAAACAGAGGACTAGGAAACAGAGGAAACACACAGCAAAGATGGTGTACGACGCGACAACGGACAGAGGAAAATACAAGGCTTACATATACCAGGGAGTGAAGAGGGAATGGGAAAGAGGAGGAAAACACAGTTGGGACTAATCTGACATAACGAGACAAAGGGGAAGCAAATCTCAAAACACTGAACACAGGATATGAAACTATCAACGTAAAACAGGAAATGCAAGACAGGGAAAAACAGAGCGAACGTGGAGCACAGAGACAAGAGTACAAACTGTAACATCGAGATACGACTGACTGTGGAGACACAGGGAACATAGAGACATGAAATGTCTGACATGGGAAAGGCACAGAGTAGACATGGGAAATACATGGTGGTGATGTGTACATGGTGATGTGTGCTATTGACTTGAAGTTGGCCTCTAGTGTTGTGCGCCACGTCCCCATTGAGTTCCTGATGAAGGCTCTAAGGGTCCTGTTGATCTTGTACAGTTCTAGGCAAAAAGGCTCTTAGGAAAATAAAGTGTCAGAGTACTGGGTCTGTGACCCAGTGGCTTGTGTATTTTAGTTTTATTTCGTTGTTTATTGTATTTTTCACCATGTTTCCTGTTTTATTTTGAAGGAGTCTTGTGTTCTTTGTTCATTGTATTTAGTTTCACTTCCCCTGTCCCGTCATTAGGTTCATGTTAGTCAGCTGTTTCCCCATGTGTTTTCACTCCCCCTAATCACCCTTGTGTGTATTTAGTCAGTGTGTTTCTGTTCAGTTATTGTCAGGTCATCTGTTAATCTCACCACAGTCATTCATAGTTTATCATAGTTGTTTCATAGCGTTCATAGTTTTTCTTAGTTTGCTTGTTTTTTCATGTTTTACTCTGCCTCCAGCCAAATAAAAGCTCGCTTTTTGTTAACCTGCAACCCCTCTGTCAGCATCTGCTTTTGGGTCCTGTTTCCAATCACACCGGCGCACCCCGCCGTGACAGAAAGGAATTTTTTCCCGAAGATTTTCACCAGCCCTATTTAATTCCAAGATATTTTTTTTCTTGATTATATCTCATTCTACATTTAGTCAAAAACAAAAACCACTAGTGTTACTGATATAAAAGTTATTTTCTGGATTTATTTCCTGTTCCATATCTTGTGCTTTTTTTTCTGTATGTAGTAAGTTCCCAGGTCAGTTAAAGAAGTATGCATTCTGTCAACAAATACTATGGTATGGTATGTATTCTTGTTATATAATAATAATAATGTGTATGTGTTAGTCCCCGCAGGGAAATTACTCCTCTGCATTTAACCCATTCACCCAGTGAAGCAGTGAGCAGCCACCAATGCAGCACCCGGGGAGCAGTGTGTAGGGACGGTACCTTGCTCAGGGGTACCTCAGGGTAGCCGTTCAGTGGAGTCGAACCCCCGACCTTCCGATCATGGGGCAACCACTCTACCTACTGAGCTATCCCTGCCCTATGACACTTTTATTACATCATAGAGCTTGTCTTAGCGATATTTTTCTAGTTCTTCCATGTTCCTGGTGACAAGTACCTTGTCCTTGTCTGGTGTCCTGTTTAACCAAATAAAGATTCTTTATTTGAAGAAGTATTTAAGAAGGTTGTTATCTGTTGCTCCGCAGATTCCACTTGCTCCACACATGATTACTCTCCGTCATTGTCACTGCCACTTTACTTCATTTTTAGTCCAGTTACTATGATGTCATTCATTCAGTAGTATTGCTCAAACTCCACAATGTCCAGTGCCATATTCCTCCTGTTCTTTTCTGTGTTGTGAAGTCTCAAGGCTTTACTTCCTCCACCAAGCTTATTATTGTTTCCTGTCATTCTCTAATAACAGAAACCTCCATGGTCAGAATGCCAAGAGATTTTTTTAATGTCATCATTAGGTATTCTGTTTTGTTTATATGCCAGTTAGTGATGTACCACTTTGGTAGAGTCCTCAGTCCTAGCAAGTAGCACTGTATCTGGATCAGGCCAGGCACTGTCGTCACCAGGAGTCACTAGCTGTGAGGGGAGAAACCCTTCCAACAACTTGCTAATAAACTGCTGACTGTTTTAATTTTTTTATTCGCTTTGTGTTACTGTACAGCTCTGTTGTGTGTCATCTTTCATCAGTCCTTCCTGACGTTTTCATAAACTCACTGAATTGATCCCAGTTGTGTCAGTCATTTCTTCTCAGAAGCACCACAGAGCACAATTTGTGTGTGTGTGTGTGTGTGTGGGGGGGGGGGGGGGGGGGGGGGTGTAAAAGGTTAATCTTTGGAGAATTTTAAAATCAGACATTCTGAATAAACTGATTTTGACATGTCACACTTTTAGGTTCAGATTTGTTTGGTTTTGTAAAGAGCACAATACTGAAATTTGTTTCTCTCTTTTTTAAAATGAAATTTAAAGTGAATTTTATATAAAATGTGTTTCTTTTCTTTCTCCGTCAGAGTGCAGACATGTCTGCTGTCAGCAATCTACGATCTGAAGATCAGTTTCTGTGCTGCATCTGTCTGGATGTGTTCACTGATCCAGTCAGTATACCATGTGGACACAACTTCTGCAAAAACTGCATCACTCAGCACTGGGACATGAATGCCATGTGTCAGTGTCCTATGTGTAAAGAGACTTTCTATGTTAGACCTCAGCTGAGGGTCAACACTTTGCTCTCTGAGGTGGTCGCTCAGTTCAGACGTGAAGTTCAGCAGAAAGTCAGCAGCAGCAGCTCAGAGCAACAAGCTGCCAAACCAGGAGAAGTTCCCTGTGACATCTGCACTGGAACCAGACTGAAGGCCCTGAAGTCCTGCCTGGTGTGTCAGGAGTCCTACTGTGAGACTCACCTGGAGCCTCATCTGACAAAGAAAGGTCTGAAAAGACATCAACTGATTGAGGCTGTGGAGAACCTGGAGGGCAGGATGTGTACGAAGCATGATAGACCTCTGGAGCTGTTCTGTAAGACTGACCAGACATGTGTCTGCGTGCTCTGCTCTGTTTTAGACCACAAGAACCATGAGTTTGTTCCTCTGAAGGATGAATATGAAGGAAAGAAGGCAGAGCTGGAGAAGACAGAGGCTGAAATTCAGCAGATGATCCAGAAGAGACGACTGAAGATTCAGCAGATCAAAGAGTCAGTGAAGATGAGTAAAGGTGCTGCAGACAGACAGAAAGCAGAAGGTGTTCAGGTCTTCATTGCTCTAAAGAAGTCTGTTGATAGAGGCCTGAAGGAGCTCATAAAGGAGATCGAAGACAAACAGGAAACAGCAGAGAAACAGGCTGAAGGTCTGATCAAAGATCTGGAACAAGAAATCTCTGAGCTAAAGAAGAGAAGATCTGAGGTGGAGCAGCTCTCACGCTCTGAAGACCACCTCCACCTACTCCAAAGCTTCTTGTCCCTGAAAGCTGCTCCACCCACCAAGGACTGGAGAGGAGTCAGCGTCCGTCCACCATCATATGAGGGGACTGTGGTGAGAGCTGTGGCTCAGCTGGAGGAGACACTCAGGAAACTCATGAAGAAGAAGCTGTTTGAGGCTGAGCTGAAGAGGGTCCAGCAGTATGCAGTGGATGTGACTCTGGATCCGGATACAGCAAATTCTAAACTCATCCTGTCTGATGATGAAAAACAAGTGCACTGTGGTGATGTGAGGAAGAAACTTCCTGACAACCCAGAGAGATTTTCTCCATGCCCTAATGTTTTAGGAAAGCAGAGTTTCTCTTCAGGCAGATTTTACTTTGAGGTTCAGGTTAAAGGAAAGACTGACTGGGATTTAGGAGTGGCCAGAGAGTCGATCAACAGGAAGGGAAAAATCGAACTGACTCCTCAGGATGGTTTCTGGACTGTGTGGCTGAGAAATGGAAATGAATACAGAGCTCTTGCTGGTCCTCCAGTCCCCCTCTGTCTTCAGTCTGGTCCTGAGATGGTGGGGGTGTTTGTGGATTACGAGGAGGGTCTGGTCTCCTTTTATGATGTAGGTGCTGCAGCTCTTATCCACTCCTTTACTGGCTGCTCCTTCAATCACAAACTCCACCCATTCTTCTGTCCCTGTAAGAATGATGGTGGTAAAAACTCCGCACCTCTGATCATCTGTCCTGTCAATCAAACTGAGTCGATCAACGACTGATTTTATTTGATGAACTGATTGATTTTTATTGAAGGGAACAAATGAACATATTCAGTGTAAATATTCTACAATCTCCATGTTTTCTATAGTATCTGTTTGTTGGGGACTCCGATTCACACTTAGATTTGATTTTCATGGAATTTGATGCAAACAGAAGAAACGTTAAATCAGCAAATGCTCCCACTAATGGAGACTTGAAATGAAGACCAAATATTATTGGATAAATGTCAAAAAGCTTCATTTCAAAATAAAGTTTGTTAAATGCTGGTTGATTAATGGATGATTAATAACAACAACAAATAAAATCTTTCCAGTCAGGGTGTACAAGGGAGTATCCCCCAAAGAGGAACCCACGGGTGTGGGTCACCCGTTTTCACGCCTTGGCTCATGTGATTAAGTAGAGGATCATCAGGGGGTCCTTTTGTCCCTCTTTGGGGGGAAACTCCCACGGGGTTTAAATCTGAGACTCTCCACCATTTGACCTTAGAACTGAAGAAGCTTCTCGGATGAGAGGTGAAACGTCTTCAAGCAACTTAAAGAAGTCCAGATGCTTTTCTTTCCAAGCTCCTTAGACATGGGATAATAATTGCACCCAAATCAACCTCCCCTTCAAAGCATTCACCAACTTGATGACCGAGTTCTACATTGTCGGAGCCTTGTGACCTTCCCACTGGTGTGTTGCTCTACACACTGGTGGGTGCTAGTTTTCCGCCACCTTAGTGGTTTGGTTATTAGCCCTTTATCTTTTTTATGCTGACTTTCCTCAGAACGGGGACAATATCGGGCAATATGTCCAATTTGCAATTTTCTTTCCGAGATCTTACACTATAAAGATCTAGATGACTGAGAACCTTCACAGACAATTTGCTCGCACCTAAAACCATTCACCGTTCTTCTACGTCGAGGTGCGGGATTGCTAGAAGCAGCCACCTCCTGAGGATTTAATGCCTTAATGACCAACTCTAATTGTGTCTGTTGGGCTTTCAAAAGTGACACTAGACACAATCAGAGAGGCTAAGGACAACTACAGGAGAAAGCTGGAGTGGAAACTCCAGCAGAACAGCATGAGAGAGGTGTGGAGTGGCATGAAGATAATCACTGGATTCAGGCCATCCAACAGCTGGGGGCGGTGAGGACCAGTGTTGGTCAAGTTACTTGAAGTTACTTGAAAAAATTAGTTACTAATTACTTCTCCAAAAAGTAATCCCATTGTTTACTGATGACTTATTTTTAAGTAATTAGTTACTTAGTTACTCAGTTACTTTTCAAAAACATGATACACGACCTGAATATGTAATAAAGCAACAGACCTTTCAGCCCAATTCTATTTTTTATGCATAATCCATCATATGAAATTGAATCAAACGGAAAGCCTCTTTCTAAATATTGTCTTATTAGTTTGAATCTTTTAATTTTATGCACATTGCATTAGGAAAAAATTTATTATATGCAACTGTCTTTGGCTCGAAGAAATTCTTTAACATTTAAACGTATTTTCTGCATATTCCACCATATAAAAAAAATAATGTTTTCTGTTTACACTCGCTCTTTTAAATAGATGCAAGTAAAACACAGCAAAAAATAAATAAAATCAAAGACTTGTCGGCACTAAGTCCTGTCGCTCTTAAGGCTATTTTCACCTGTTTAGCAGGAGTGGGGCCAGTGAAGGTTTTGCCCGGTGCCACAGCGGTCATGTCAGTGGGGGGATCCGGGAGTTTCTCTGTGAATTTCACATTCCCGTGGTGGCTTGCTAGGTACTTGCACAGATTTGAAGTTTAATTTTTTGCGGTAGAAGGAAGTTTTCTTCCCACGCAGAGTGTACAGCCTATGCTAATGTTTTTGTCACTTTTCACGGAATAAAACATAAAGTAATGTAAGTACGTCCACGCTTTAAACGCTGCACAGTCGTACTCTCTCCCGCACTCCATATTATCCATTGTTGATCTACACATGTCTGTTGCTGCCATGGACGTCAAACGCGCTCACGTCATTGTCATGAGACACACGAACAAAATCACGACGGTTTAGTAACGCAGTAATGCAGCGTGCTTACGGGAAAGTAACAGTAATCTAATTACTTTTTTGGCAATAGTAATCCCTTATATTAATCATTACTTGAAAAAGTAATCGGATTACAGTAATGCATTACTTGTAACGCGTTACTGCCCATCTCTGGTGAGGACAGAGGTAATGAGTTGTGTTTTTCAACAGAAATGCTCACCCCCATACTGACTTACCTGTAGTCAGCCTGCAATCCACAAGAACACCACTCTCTCTCTCTCACTCTCCACATTGCACCTTTGCCACCTCTAAACATCCTGACACCCCTCCCCCACCCATCACTTTCACTAATGACCAGGTTCAAAGACAACTGAGAAGACTCCACTCAGGCAAATCTGCTGGACCAGACGAGGTCCCCGTGTCCTTGAGGCCTATGCCCCCAGCTTTGTGGAGTCTTTCATAAACTGTTCATGTTGAGTCTGAGTCTGCATAGGGTCCCAGCGCTGTGGAAGGCATCATGCCTCGTTCCTGTTCCTGTACCCAATGGCCCCCAGGACTGTGGCACTGACTTCCCATGTCATGGATACTTCTCTCGTGTCCTACATTGTTGATTACCTGACAGAAAGACCACAATATGCGTTTCTTCCACATTGTGTGTCTGATAAGGTGATCAGCAACACAGGGGCACCACAAGGGACCGTCCTCCACCCTTTCCTCTTCAGCCTCTACACCACAGCCGCTGCAGAGAGGCCTGCCATCTTCAGACATGTTCTGATGACTCTGCAGTGGTTGGATGCATCATTGAGGGTGATGAGACAGAGTACCAGGCTGTGACTGACTCTTTTGTCATGTGATGCAAGGAGAATCATCTGCAGCTCAATGTGACAAAGACCAAAGAATCAATATTGGACCTGTGACCCTGTGTTTCAATCCAGGAGGTCAATGTGGACATTGTGGAGAACTACTAATACCACAGAGTACACATAGATAATAAACGTGACTGGGTTAAAAACACCACTGCACTCTACAGAAAGGGCTGGAGTCATCTCTATTTTCTATGAGCATTGTCCAGTGGCCAGTGCCATACTCTGTGCTGAGGTTGCATGCTGAGGCAGCTGGGGATCCCAACAGACTCAATAAACTGATCCACAAGGCCGATAATGTTGTGGGAATAGAGCTGGACTCCCTTAAGGTGGTGTCGGAGAGGCAGATGTTGTCCAAGATGAGGAAAATGCTGGACAATACCTCCCACCCACTCCATGACGTGTTGGCCAGTCACAGGAGCACGCTCAGTGAGAGACTGAGATAACCTATAATGCACCACTAAAAGACACAGGAAATCATTCCTCCCTGTAGAACTCCTCCATCTAATTTCTTATATTTTTAAAATTGTAATATATTGTATTACTGCATTTCGTCAGTCTGTTACTGTTCTTATCATCTTGGAGCGACTTTGACCACATCATTTCCATTGGGATTGTGACACAAATGAGGACCCACACACAGTGTTCAAGTCAAATCAAGTGGCTTTTATTGTCATTTCAACCAGGTACAGTGGTACAGTACAGAGTGAAATGAGACAGCATTCCTTTGAGACCCTGGTGCTACATACGACATATAATTGACAAACACAGGACTACGTAAAGTGCAACGTGCAAAAAATTTCAAAAAAAGAAACAAGACCTGACAGTGCAACACTAGACAGAACAGGACGATACAGACACAAGACAGTGCAATGGAAATGTTCAAAATGCTGAGTATTGTGCAAAAGTAACGTGGTGTGTGTGTGTGTGCAGTGTTGGGAAGGATACTTTTAAATGGTATTCCACTACAGATTACAGGATACATGCCCGAAAATGTATTTTGTAACGTATTCAGTTACGTTACTCAGTGAGAGTAACATATTCTGAATAGTTTGGATTACTTAATATATTATCATGTTTTTTACAACTACATGAATGTACTATTGCTGTGTGATTTATTACTATTACTGAAGGTTACTCGCCATACCAATACCGACTAGATTTTTAAATCTTAATATAAAATTAATAACAGTAGGGTGGACATTAGGTAAGGCTACGCTTTTTGCAGTGATCTCATATAGAAAACTGTTCCGGGCGTATATAAAACAGGTCCGCGGCTCCGAACCGTAGTAAAGGGACCTCTGGCTAATACGTCGGGTTCCGTGTCGGGCTCGTAGCCAAAAACTAGCTTTACTTTGTTGTCTGGGTCAACTTTGCTAGCGAGAGACAGAGAGAGGCGTTGAAATGCTGCTCCAACGGAATGTATTGTTTCGGAGGAAAACATGAACAAAGTGTACAGTCAAGTCTTAATAGCTTACTTACAACTGGGCTTGCGGTTATTATTATATTTACATGCTTCTATCTCCCGTTTCTGGTCGGTGACAACTCGTACTTTTCCTTTTTCTCCCTCCTCGCGCTCACAGACACATAACAGGTATGGCAGTCCATTCTCCCTGCAGCACGGACTACACTGCCCATGAGGCTACTTTACAGAGCGATTGCAGGTGGGGCGCGATATGAATTTAAAAAAAAAAAAAAGAACGCTTGAACACTGCTAGCATAATGGACAGGTTTTTGACAGGACTCCCACACAAACGCAAAGCAGAAGATGAGGCATCGCCAAATGTGTTTCCAAGCCAACTTCCTTCTAAGCCAAAGACTAGAAAATATGGTGAAGCATATCTTCCCTTTGGCTTCACCTGCACAAGTGCCAAGGTAGGTCTCCTCTGCAGAATTTGTTTCCCCTGCGTTGGGAGCACGCATGTTTTACACTCACCAATGGCTAGCTGTAGGCGGTGACCAAAGCATTGTAGCCGTTCCCACTCGTTCAGTTCCATTACAGAGATGTTGTTAGTGGCATTATCCGTGGTGACACAGACAAGGTGGCATTCTTGCAATCCCCATGACTCCAGTGTATCTCTCAGACCTAGACACATTAATTCTTAATTAGGGGTCACTCGGAATTACTACAGCCAGAACAGTAGCCGAAAATATTTGTTTTACATTTGCATATCATATGTTAGTAAAACTAATATATATATATATATATATTAGTACTACATGCACATATATATGCACATAATGTACTTTATGCACGTTAAATATGTAGCAATGGCAGACTCATGCCTTGGGCTAACTAACATGCCTCCAGTGTGGTCATCTGGAAAGTACGCAGTCTGTAAACAGTGAGCACAGAGGGTCCGGTCTTTGTTAATGAAATGGATGGTTACGCTCATGTAGGGCTGTGTATCTCTGCTCGTTCATAGGTCAGTAGTCAAGGCATAATGCATGACACTGCAAATATCTGTTACGGTTTGGAGGAGGACTCAAGCGCAGGACTCCGGTTCTGATGTTCACAAGAAAGGTTTATTTACAATGCACCAGGTGTATATACAAGAATGTGCAGGGGGTGCTATATACAGCTGAGTGAGGGAAGAAGGGGTCTCCAGGGAAGTCCAGGGGAAAGCACGCGTTCTTCAGAATATCCACTCACACGATCACAAGCTCTCACTCCGACACTGTCACACGGGAAACACACGGGGGGGAAATCCAGGGAGCTCTGTAGACAAGGAGACAGGGTTAAGTACGACGCACACAGGAAAACACTCTTAACTGACTTGCTGTAGCTTGGCTTCACTAACGCGTGGTAGACAACGATCCAGCGGCGAACAGCAGTCGCCTCCTGGCTTAAGTACCGATCACCTTAATGAGACCCAGGTGTCTCATCTCCCGAGGGCGTGGGCCGAGGGCGTGAACCCACAGTGAGTTCCGCCCCGGCGAGAGAGAAGAGGAGAGAGAAAGGAAGAGAGAAACAGAGAGTGCTGATCAGCGTGCAGCTGATCCGCCTGGCCGTGACAGTACCCCCCCCCTGACGGGAGCCTCCCGGCGACCCCCAGGCTTGTCAGGGTGAGCCGCATGGAACGCCCGCACCATACTGTGGTCCAGAAGGGCCGCCCGCGGGATCCAAGAACGCTCCTCCATCCCGTATCCCTCCCAATCCACGAGATACTGCAGACCGCGCCCCCGGCGCCGGACATCCATGATCCGCGAAACGGTGAACGCCGGGTGGCCATCAATGACCCGGGCGGGCGGAGGGGGCCTGGAAGGAGGGCACAGAGGACTAGAGAGGCACGGCTTCACTTGTGACACGTGAAAGGTGTTATGGATCTTCATATTCCGGGGCAGTTTAAGACGGACAGAGACAGGGTTAATCACAGAGTCGACTTCAAAGGGGCCAATGTAAGTGGGAGACAGTTTCTTGGATTCAGACCTGAGTGGGACGAATCTGGTGGACAGCCAAACCTTTTGTCCAGGTGTGTAGGCGGGAGCAGGGGTCCGGTGGCGGTCCGCCAGGCGTTTATTGCGTTCCACTGTGCGGAGAAGGGCGGCCCGAGTCGCTCTCCAGGCACGTCGACACCTCCGAAGATGCTGTTGGACGGAGGGAACAAAGTGCTCACCTTCGACGGCTGGGAAGAGTGGCGGTTGGTAGCCCATGGATGCCTCGAAAGGGGACACACCGGTGGCAGAGGAGGTAAGGCTGTTATGAGCATACTCAATCCATGACAGTTGCTCGCTCCAAGTCGACTGGTTGGTGGATACCAGGCACCGGAGAGCCGCTTCGAGCTCCTGGTTGGCACGCTCCGTTTGACCATTGGTCTGCGGGTGGAAACCAGAGGAGAGACTGACCTGAGCTCCGAGGGCACTGCAGAACTCCTTCCAGACACGTGACGTAAACTGCGGTCCTCTGTCTGACACAATGTCCGTGGGGATTCCATGGAGGCGAAAAACGTGGTCCGTGAGTAGCCGGGCGGTCTCTAGAGCAGTGGGGAGCTTAGGGAGGGCGACAAAATGAGCAGCTTTGGAGAAACGGTCCACAATGGTGAGAATGACAGTGTTACCTGATGAGACGGGCAGACCCGTGATGAAGTCAACAGCGATGTGCGACCAGGGACGACTCGGAGTCGGCAGAGGTTGGAGGAGACCAGAGGGTGGTTGATGGACGCTCTTGTTTTGAGCGCAGGTCGAGCATGCGGAAATATACTCGCGGACGTCTTTGGCAAGGGAAGGCCACCAGGCGAAACGTTGAAGGAAGGTAGTAGTGCGGTGGACCCCTGGGTGGCAGGTGAATCTGGCTGTATGAGCCCAATGTAACACTCGTGACCTTACAGAAGAGGGGACGAAGAGCAGCCCAGGAGGTCCCGTTCCGGGGTCCGGTTCTGTCCGTTGAGCCTCTCGAACGGCCGACTCGATCTCCCAGGTCAGAGCCCCGATTACCCAGGTGGGTGGTAGGATGGGAGAGTCCCGAGCTGCGTCGTCGGAGGCGGCGAATTGGCGTGAGAGGGCGTCTGGCTTGACATTACGAGAACCGGGTCTGTAAGTGATCGTGAACTGAAACCTAGTGAAAAACAGGGCCCACCTGGCTTGCCTGGCGTTGAGGCGTTTCGCCGATCGAATGTACTCCAGGTTCTTGTGATCGGTCCAGACCACAAACGGCTGGGCAGCGCCCTCAAGCCAATGGCGCCACTCCTCCAGGGCTAGCTTGATGGCTAGTAGCTCTCGATCTCCCACATCATAGTTGATCTCTGCGGAGGAGAGACGGCGAGAAAAGTAGGCACAGGGGTGCAGCTTACCTCCTTGCCGCTGGGAAAGCACCGCCCCCACACCAGCGTCCGAGGCGTCCACCTCCACAATGAACTGCAGGTTGAGATCGGGTTGGACGAGAATGGGCGCCGAGGCAAAGCGGTCCTTCAGATGGGCAAATGCCCGCTGAGCCAGCTCATCCCAGCAGAAGGGAACCTTGGGAGAAGTAAGACGGGTCAGAGGCAGGGCAAGTTTACTGTAGTCGCGAACAAAGCGACGATAAAAGTTTGCAAACCCCAGGAAGCTTTGAAGCTGTCTACGGTTGGAAGGAGTCGGCCAGTCAACAACGGCTTGAACTTTTGCGGGATCCGTTTTGAGGTTACCATGATCGATGACGTGGCCCAGGAAAGCAACAGTTGAGACATGAAACTCACACTTCTCCCCTTTAACAAAGAGACGGTTTTCGAGGAGACGCTGAAGGACTTGCCTGACATGGCGTTGATGGTCGGCGACGGAGCGGGAGAAGATGAGGATGTCGTCCAAGTAGACAAAAACGAAATGGTCGATGAAGTCACGGAGCACGTCATTCACGAGAGCCTGAAACACAGCTGGAGCATTGGTGAGACCGAAAGGCATTACAAGATATTCAAAATGGCCCAGGTGAGTATTGAAAGCCGTCTTCCACTCGTCTCCCTCCCTAATCCTCACCAGATGGTAGGCGTTGCGCAGGTCCAACTTTGTGAAAACGGTGGCACCCTGGAGAAGCTCGAAAGCGGAACTCAGCAGAGGGAGGGGATACTTGTTCTTAACTGTGATGGAGTTGAGACCGCGATAATCAATACAGGGCCGAAGACTCTTATCTTTCTTGGTGACAAAAAAGAAACCAGCAGCAACAGGTGAAGACGAGGGGCGAATGAGACCGGCGGCCAGTGACTCATTGATGTATTTTTCCATGCTCTCCCGCTCCGGTCGAGACAGGCTGTACAGCCTGCTGGTCGGGAGGGGAGCGCCAGGGAGTAGGTCAATCCCACAATCATACGGCCGGTGAGGAGGGAGGGAGCGTGCCTTATCTTTACAAAACACTTGCGCCAGGTCATGATAAACCGCTGGTATGGAGGACAGATCAGGCGGTTCTGCAATAGTTTTACTGGGTGGTAGGCACATAGCGGGGGTGGCGGCTTTTAAACAGGACATGTGACACTCCTCCCCCCACCCCGAAATATTTTCCTTCCTCCAATCAATCGCAGGGTTATGTAGACGTAGCCAGGGATAGCCTAAGACTAGTGGCGTGAGCAGGGCTCTAAAGACATACAACTGTAAGGTTTCAACATGATTGCCAGAAAGAGTCAGGGAAACCGGTTCTGTAACGTGAGTAATGTCTGGGAGACGCTGGCCACTAAGGGCTGTGACTTGGAGTGAATGAGACAGAGGCTCCGTGATAAAGCCTAATTTGAGCGCCAGCGAGGCATCAATAAAGTTCTGTTCTGCCCCGGAATCGATCAGGGCGTCGAGAGAATGAGTCTTGAGACCAACCGTTAGCTTAGCTGCAATCATGAGACGAGGAGGTGACTGAGAACAGGTGACCTCGCCCACCCGTACACTCCTCACTACTGGCGGGCGCTGTCTTTTGGCCGAGCCGGGCAATCCATGGCAATATGGCCCCTGCGGCCACAATAAAAGCACTCACCGGCTCTCCAACGACGATACCGCTCCTCGGGCGACAGTCTGGAGCGGCCCAGTTGCATGGGCTGTTCACCCTCCTCCATGCTGTTCGATGCGTGGCTGCCGCTAAGCGCTCCTTCCCCTGACGTCGTCTCCATGCGCCCAGGGGCCTCTGGGAAATGTAGTTTCCGGTTCCCCGGCGCGCCCGTAGGTGCTCATCTATCTTCACACATAGCGTAATCACATCAGACAGAGTCTTAGGAACATCCCTCATCATCAACTCTCTCTTTAACTCATCACAAACATTATTCAAAAGAGTACTTATCAATGCCGACTGCCCCCACCCCGTCTCTTCGGCCAAGGTCCAGAATTCGACCGAAAAATCTGCCATACTCCGCCTCCCCTGCTTCAAATTTAACAGTCTGTGGGCGGCCGCCTCCGCTCCGGTGCCCCTTTCAAAAACACTTTTAAACTTGGTGAGAAAGTCCTCGTAAGAAATCTCCGGGGCTGTTCTTAAAACGGCCTGCGCCCAGTTTAATGCCTGCCCACGTAACAGTTGAACCATAAAGGCGATTTTGGCCCCGTCTGTCTCATACGTTCTTCGTAACTGACGGAACTGTAGCGTGATCTGAGTCAAAAATCCTCCACATTTATCGAACTCACCCGAGAAGGGCTCCGGCGCCGGTAACGATCGCTCAGGAGGCTCAGTGGAAGCCGGTGCGGGGGAAACAGGTGGAGCGGCAGCAGCTGGATTCGGAGCCGATAGCTGAGGAGAAACAGACGGAGGAGGTGAGGGTGGGCTTACCGACGGTAGATGTTGCGCGAGGACTTGAGTGAGTGCAGCCAGTTGTTGGTTTATGTGTCGAAGCATGTGTTCGTGGCGTTCCAGAATTGCCTCCGGGGTGAGGACGGGTTGCTGGGTGGGATTTGAGTCCGCTGAGTCCATGATGGCTGGATCGTTATTGTTACGGTTTGGAGGAGGACTCAAGCGCAGGACTCCGGTTCTGATGCTCACAAGAAAGGTTTATTTACAATGCACCAGGTGTATATACAAGAATGTGCAGGGGGTGCTATATACAGCTGAGTGAGGGAAGAAGGGGTCTCCAGGGAAGTCCAGGGGAAAGCACGCGTTCTTCAGAATATCCACTCACACGATCACAAGCTCTCACTCCGACACTGCCACACGGGAAACACACGGGGGGGAAATCCAGGGAGCTCTGTAGACAAGGAGACAGGGTTAAGTACGACGCACACAGGAAAACACTCTTAACTGACTTGCTGTAGCTTGGCTTCACTAACGCGTGGTAGACAACGATCCAGCGGCGAACAGCAGTCGCCTCCTGGCTTAAGTACCGATCACCTTAATGAGACCCAGGTGTCTCATCTCCCGAGGGCGTGGGCCGAGGGCGTGAACCCACAGTGAGTTCCGCCCCGGCGAGAGAGAAGAGGAGAGAGAAAGGAAGAGAGAAACAGAGAGTGCTGATCAGCGTGCAGCTGATCCGCCTGGCCGTGACAATATCCTTCTCTACTTTGCCCTGGCATGCGTCATATAAGCGAAGCAACTCGACTTTACTGAAGTGCTTACGACTGGGCATAACGTACCTCGGATCAAGGACTTTGACGAGGTCACGAAAGCTGTCCTTCTCAACTACATAAATAGGGGCCATGCCTTTACAAATGCAATGCGAGATGGCTCCTGTGATTTGTTTATGGCGCTGGGACGTTTTCTCATACAGCGTGCCTTGTGTGAAAGACTGCTGTATCTACGGCTGGCTATAGTTTTTCTTTTCCCAACTTGCTCCCGTTGTTCCACAACTTGGTTTAGCTCGGATTTTCTGGATTCTTTTCGGTAAAAGTGCTTCTTCTTGGGCTGCCTGTGTAGCTGTCTCTGCCTGTTGCATGTCCGGGCATGAAACTGCAACCTGTTGCGCGTCCATCGTTTTGAGTTACAGTAAAGCATGTCGCAAATCCGGGTGCATGTAAAGCAGCACCAAACCACAAGACGGAGTTTCTTCGCGAAAAATATCATTTTTTTATACTTTATTTTCTCTTGCATAAAGTTAGAGTATGTATAGCGACAAGACAACACTAATATATTTGCCACAGGCTATTAATGATATATTTTATGTAATAATTTATAAAATTAGGTTAGAAACGATAGAAACGATAGAAGACAAATGGCACGATAGACACTTTTCTATCGTCCACACAATATATATCGTCATATCGCCCAGCACCAATGGCCTGGATGCCCTGCCACATGCGTCGCGTGTCACCGCTGTCCTGGAAGTGGCTGTGAATTCTACTGCCATGTGCGCTCTTCACTGCTTTGATGGCATGAGACAGTTTGGCCCTCACTGTTCCCAGGGCCACCTTGTCGCCTGCTCTGAAGGTGGAGTCTTGAATTCTTAGCAGCTCACACACTTCTGCAGTCATCCACGGTTTCTGGTTGGAGCGTGTTATGATAGTCTTGGTGTCAGTGACATCATCGATGCACTTGGTGATGTAGCTGATCACAATGATGTGTACTCCTCCAAGTTGGTGTGGTCGCCATTTGTTGCAGTCTCCCTGAACATGTCCCAGTCAGTGTGCTCAAAACAGTCCTGAAGAGCAGAGAGAGCTCCTGCAGGCCAAGTTCTCACCTGCCTCAGAACCGGTTTGCAGCGTCTGACGAGCGGTCTGTATGCCGGAATTAGCATAACAGACGAGTGGTCTGAGTGTCTGAGGTGGGGGCGGGGCTTCGCTCTGTAAGTGCTGGGAATGTTTGTGTAAACAAGATCCAATGCGTTTCTCTGTGTTGATGGAATTTCAGAAGCACTGGCTTGAGATTTGCGTGGTTGAAATCTCCGGCGATAATAAACAGTCCATCGAGGTGTGAGTTCTGGAGCTCGCTGATCTCCCCGTACAGCTCGCAGAGCGCCTCCTTAGTATTACGCTGGGTGGGATGTACACTGCTGTAATGAGCACAGCAGTGAATTGCTGAGGTAGATAAAAAGGTCTGCATCTAACAGTCATAAACTCTACCAGCGATGAGCAGTAATTAGTAACTAGCACCGAGTTCTTGCACCATTCCAAGCTGATGTAGGCCAAGGCCAAGCCAACACCTCAAGTCTTACCGCACAGAGCTGCATTTCTGTCGGCACAAAATGCAGTGAGCCCATGTAGCTGAATGGCAGTGTCCTGGACTCTGTCGCTGAGCTATGTTTCTGTGAAAACAAAGACGTGACAAACTATATACCAGTTTTTAAACTGTGTTGATAGGCAACGTAAAACCAGAGTTATGATGAAAAATACACGTGATGTTATTGTCTGAATAAAACAGTGGTGTTTACAGCGGGAAGAAACAGTAAAAACTGCGTTTTCTACTGACAGCGCTAGCAAACTCTCTCTGCTTGCGAGTGAAAAAAAGAGAAGAAAAAACACCCCTTCCATATTAGTGGAAAAATGTACCATGTCGACCAATCAAAAAATGATATGGCAACATTTGGCATTTGGTTGTTTAGGAAGAGGGGGAAGTTTTAGGAGTGACACCGGTGAGAGAGAGAGAGCAAATGAAAGAAAGAGAGAGCGAGTTTTGATACATGAGAGATTTGTGACGTTTAGCGTGTTTGGAGGCTATAGTTAGTCTGTAGTGTAGTCGTTTTGTTTTGTGTGTCAGTTCTACTAATGATTGTCACAGTTGCTCCAAAAAAATGCCACCAAAAGCAGATTCCAGTGTAAATGCTGTCTCCACGTGGAAAACTGGACTGATACACCTCCTGCTGTCAGACCTGCAGGATTTAGGCCTGTGGTGTCTTATAGTAGACACAAACTATTTTTTGGACTGGCACAAATAATTTGTGTGCCTTCTTATTTGATACAGAACACCTGATTGTTCTCTAAATAGTTTTAAATGGTTATATAAAAAACGCCTGAGGCCTTGGCTGCAGTTTTAGGTAAATAGTAACGTATAACTTTGTTGTTTGCAAAACTTGTGCATAACTATTAGAAATGTACAATTTCTATTTGCATTTCAAGTACTGAAAATGATTCGTTAAACATGTTTGTGGTTTTTACAGTAAAAAATATAACTTTTTTTCTACTCAGATTTTAAGTTTTATGTCTGATCAATTGTGCTAATACAGTATGTCAAAATGAAAAAATAACTCAAATTTCAGATATTTGAGGTTGTGCTGAAAAGAATTATACCAAACAAGGCAAGATAAACAGTTTTTAAAGGTGAAATATAGAGGTAAAATCAAAAGTTGTCAAAAACAGCCAATTATACCCTGGAAGCATTATTTCAGCTCAGAGAAAACATATTAAAGAAATATGTAAGACTGCTTTCTTCCATTTGCGCAGTATCTCTAAAATTAGAAATATTCTGTCTCAGAGTGACGCTGAAAAACTAGTTCATGCATTTATTACTTCTAGGCTGGACTACTGTAATTCATTATTATCAGGATGTCCTCAAACTCCCTGAAAAGCCTTCAGTTAATCCAAAATGCTGCAGCAAGAGTATTGACAGAGACTAGACGTCTTCCAGCAGCTTCTTGGCCAAAGTGAGACGGGGTGACTGTTTATTGAAGCCGCATCTTCCTCCATGAGCCGTGAGTAAAATAAGCTGCAGTGCTCTTAATGTTATGAACAGACATGACAGTGGAAGTATTGCACCTGTTGACTCGCTGTCAGTAAACTTTGTAATTAAGCTGATGTATTTGCTGTGACAGACAAATTAGTGTGTTGTGTGAGCTGACAGACTCGTGTTTTGTTCGTGTTGACAGAGTACTGTCTGCGCAGCGCTGTGGCTCCCAGCATGCTCTCTGCTTCACACCGAAGCTGATTGTGGGCTGTCAGCTCGGCTCGCGTCTCTTTCCCTCCGTCTCTTTCTGCACATCTCCCTCTCTCGCTGAGCTGTCAGAGTCACTAATGTCTCTTTCTCTGACAGCACCACCCCTCCTCCTCGTCTTCACTCTCTCGCTACTTGTCCCCGACTCACATTCACATTCAATAAAGCTCCTCTTCATCAGCCCAACGATCAATAACATCACTCGGTCCTGACAAATTCATTTGTGGGTAAATGGTGTGCATTCTTGGGCCTCCAGCTCTCCAGTGGACAGATGATCGCCGAGCTTTTCCACGGAGCGGGAGGCGTCAGCGCGGACTCCTTGGTGACCAGGTCTCTCTGGAGTTTTTGACATTCAGCAGCGCAAATAAATCAGATAAATATTCAATGCTCTAAGAGCTGCTCATTATGAAGCGCTGCTTCTGTGTCAGGGCAGCATATGATGATGGAACAGCCTCTCACTGATATGACGTGGTGATCAATCACCAAACAGGAAGCATGTAGAAAATAAGCATTAATGACATGTTGCTTATAAAGAATGAGGTCTGACAGTCCTTACTGTGTCCTCCAAACTACCCGGGGCATTTGGCACTCGTCCGGTGGTTTCAGGCTGCTGGTCATTTTGTGCATGTTGGACTGCGTCTACATAATAATATTAGCTGGAAGCACAGATGGCAGAATTAGGGCCTCCACATGCAAAAGGACCCTTATGATGGTTTGAATTATTAGCTTCACAGGTGTCCCCTGACCTGCAGTGGGGTGGTCTTCAGCAGGGAGATAAAAATTAGCACATCCTAATCTGAGGCTCGGTGGAAGAGGGTGGACTGTCCACTCTGGGTCAGGGAGACTTCATATAGCATATAGCATAAGGGTGACACTGTCAGGTTACTCATGGATCTACATTCCTGCCCTCACCTTTGGCTGAGATGTAGAGAATGACTGAAATATTATAATCACTGACACACGCAGCAGTAATGAACGGCCTCTGAAGGGTGTCTGGACTCATGCTGGGAGCTCAGGTATTTAACAGGAGGTCTGCAGAGGAGGGTTGGCAGTAAAATCTCTAGGTGCAACAGATTACTTATTAGTTTGTCATTTGAATGTCTTCCATTCTTTCATGTTGAGTTTGGTTTTGGTGAACATCACGGACAGGTTGTGGAGAGGTTTAAAAAATACTGACATGTCATGAGGGGCACAGATACAGATCCACTACAGCTATAAGGGATTTAAACCATCAGCTGATGCATCCTGTTCCCTTTTTCAGTCCAGACACTCGGTACCTTTGAAGTCGGGATCTCTTTGTTATCACACAGCCTGAGCCACAACAAGCAAGGATCATAATTCCAAAAGTGGCCCAGGTCTGAATGATAAACACAACCTGGCAAAGCAAGAACGTCACGTTCTCCAGCAAAACTCAAAGAAGACTCAACACCCAGCAACACAGAGAATAAAACACAAGTAATTTTAGTAAATGAGTCGTTTACTGACATACTCAGACAGCATGACTCATCACTAATATGTTTTCATTTCTTCTGTGAGCAGAACACGTGCACAACAACCCTGCAGTCAAATGTGTCACCACATCTGTGACTTCAGATGTTGGAATATGTTGCTCAGAAAGCAGAAGTTAGCCATGAAGCTGTGACTCCAGCATGTGGTGTGTGTCTGCCTGTTTTTCCTGCTGTGGAGGAACATTGCAGAGTCCTGCCTTCGGACAACCACCTGACCTCACTATGCAAAAGCAGGTCGCGATGGTCAGCAGACAGCAGCAGCGTGCAGATTAAGCGATGATAGAGGCTTGATGTCGAGTGAGTAGAAGAAACTGCCTTACATGCACAACCAAGCATTATCAGTCATCTCCTGCTACATGACATCAGATTTCAGCAGGTCCTCTAACACAGCGGTCCCCAACCTTTTTTGTGCCACGGACCGGTTTGTGCCCGACAATATTTTCACGGACCGGCCTTTAAGGTGTCGCGGATAAATAGAACAAAATAAAACTAGTACCGGTACCGAAAAAAAGAAGATTTATTCATAACACACGTGAAAAGACCCAGGAAAACCGAGTTAACGAAAAAAACGATAACAAAATAACTCTAAAAACCGATCAAAACCCTGAAAACCACCCGAGTCTCAACTCTCGCGGCCCGGTACCAAATGACTCATGGACCGGTACCAGTCCGAGGCCCGGGGGTTGTGGACCGCTGCTCTAACAGCATTTCAAACACATCTGCAGTTCTGCAGTCCAACCATCCCAGTGTCTCAAGTTTCTGACAGCAGATGTTACATTCATTTTAATTTTGTCATCGTTTATCACGTCATGCACGACAGCCAGCATGCAGTCTTTCACAATCCGTGAACGGCCTTTTCTTTATCAGAATCCAGGAGCCATGAGGTCCTACAGATCCGGCTATGAGATGGAATTAAACTGCCGGTCTCTCCCAAGATCCATCAGGAAAGTTTGTGCAGAAAATCTGATGTTTCTGAGTTTGGTGCCTCTACAAGTTTAAATCTTTAATCATCACAACACACTCACTGCTAATTAAACACAGGTTTGGAGTTTAAAATAAAGAACTACTTGTCTGTATTTTAAACATTTTTTATTGCTAATTTTACACTTTTGTGTTGAGAAAGATACAATATTGTTGTTGTCATATCACTGAGTACTGCCCCCACTTGTGGAGACACTTTCACAACAGTGCATTGCATTGTGGGTAGAATATTGCTAGACTACAAGTAGTGTTATATTCACCGTCCACAGTAATGTAAAGAGAGATCATTACAACAAACTGAACATAATTTGCTGATGTACAGAATTCAATTCGAGGTATTTGGCCCGATGGCCCATGACAGGAGAACGAAATCCCAGCAGTGATGGGGATTAGGGCAGGACCCCCGGAGTCTAGACGCTGGTGGTGGAGATGAAGGTGGAGGCTTGGATGGAGCCTGAGTGATGAGAGGTGGTGATGGGGAAGAGGTGGGTTGCACGAGGCAACTGTAAGGGAGAAAGACAGCTGCACAATGAGATTTAAAGTACGATTTAAAGTTAAGGCTGATTGATCTGAAGAAGGCTGGCAGAAAGCTGATTGGACTCGACTCACGATGTTACAATCAGCTTGACAGCATGGGAAAGTGGAAGTTCAGATTAGCCACTAACACTTGGTAAGCAGACAGATGAGTGACCTCACATGAGCTTCATTTTTTCAGTTTTGTGGAAGTACTGATCACACAGTGATGCCACTCCTGCTTGTTGGTTGGTCGTGCCCTTGAGCCCGAAGATTTTCAGGCCCTCATTACATTAACATAGATCTCTCTGATGTGTGGACAGAAGACAGGACGGAAAGACTCTTACCTGATGATGACCTGATGGTGCCCCAATGTGTTCACGGCTACAGTTCGAACAATAAAAGGGGGACACTGACTGCTCTCCAGAGCAGCAGGATCCATAGCTCACTGCTGGATTGTTCTGGGAGGTGGTTCAGGAGATCCTGGTTCCTTCCTGTGTTTATGGGACTGAAGGAGCTGCTCCTCAAACCATTTCACCACAGATGTCCTGCAGAAACAGGACAAAGCCACAGTTTCTCAGCTGAAGTCGTGGTCACTGGTTTTTATCTTTATTCTGTTTCATTCACCTATAGTGTTATCTGTCCCCTGTCTTCCAAGACATGTTGAAGATGAACAACAGAAAGAACTAATGTACAATCCCAAATGAGAGAAAGTTAAGATCTCAGGAAAATATCATAAATAAATACATTTAATTTGAGTTTTGTATGAAGCCCATACCTATGATTACTTTTAATTTAGTTAATTAGAACATTTCCAGCCTGCAGTACTCTCAAAAAAACAAACAAACAGATTTTCAGATGTGATCAGAGTAAGCAACATGGTTTCTGCATAACAAACATGACTCTGTCACATATTAAGGAGCCCGAGCAACACAATGACTTTAGAAATACCACGGTGCTGTCAGGTCTTATCTATACAGCACCTTGTACAGAGGTTATTTAGATAAGAAGAATACATGATAAAGCAAAAACTAAGAAATACAAGATTAAATCAGAATTTAAAGAACAGGAAAATGTCAGTAAGAGCTGATTAAAAGCAACTAAAAAGCAAACAGAATACATGAACTAAGCTGTCTGCAGACAACTTTCACCATAAAGGTGCACAGAAGTGACCCTCAGACATGTGTGAGGATAACATTAACCGACGCGTTCACCAAACTTTGTGGCTAAACGTGTTGCTTTATACCTGGACTCTCTGAGCTGCCACATGTCTCGGGATTAGCTTCTAAATCCCACAGAGATTAGATTGGATTAGATGAGAGCCGGGCGAAATAATGAATGCAATCAGGAGGAGCTCAAACTGTCGACCATGTTCATCTGATTCACACTGAGTGTATGCAAACCAGAGATCAGAGTTAATCCCATCAGCCCCCGTGTTATAGCGAGGGCTCATTAAAAGGGAACACTGGGAACCTTTTTAGACACAGACAGCACAGGAGGATGAAACAAGATTCTCCCACAAGTTCTTCAAACCCACAAATAACCACAGACATTACTTTTCCATTTTAATTCCAGCTACAAAGACAGATATTCACAGAGGACCGTTTGTTCCACCAGCAGAAGCTGTAAGACATACACAGCTACGCCCTGCACATGCTCTATGTCATGCACGACCTATGCATGCATGGGCGAAAGGTTACATCGATTAATGTTTATGAACAGACCATAAAGTCTGTGTCTGAGTGTCTTCATTAAGCCTGGTCCCATTAAAAAGTCACAAATTCAATCATTCTTTTGCTTTCATGAATTTCTCAGTGATGCATTTCAAAAGGCAGCATGAACTGAGAAAACACAGCTTTGAAAGACGTGACAGCAGGTGTATTTGAACGCACATGTGACAGTTTTCTGTCACAGATCTAAACCTGTGGTTTTTAATGCACAACCTTAACCAAGACATGTTTCTAAACGCTAGTAATGTATTAAAGACGGTACGAATGATACATGAAAACAAATCACGTCCACGAACATGAAACAGAAATGAGCTGATAATATCTCCCCCTCTCTCTCCAAGTCAGCGAACAGTCATAACAGTAACTGTCACAGCGAATAAGGCATGCTCGTTATTAATGCTGCACTGTGCCTTTTAAACCCTATTTGCATGATTCATTTAAAAGGATGAGATACTTCTGTGAATATAAACATGTAATGCGGTCAGTAGCAGAAATGCCCATCTACACGCCCTGATGCCCTCCCGTTAACAAGAAGCATCATATGCTCATTCTGGAAAACCAGAAGCACTGAACCACCTGACACCTGAAGCCATTCAGACGGCCTGTCAGCATTTATGAAGAAGTTGGCTGATGTAAAATAATCAGCATCAATGTTAGCTGCCGTCACATCTTTCATGTGGCTGTCAGAGCTAGTGAGTCAGCGGCAGGATTAATGTCAGCACTCCGCATTAAATTCAATCTTCCTCCAGATGTTCCCTGAAGAAACACTTCTGCATTAAAGCTGTGAACATTTAGCGTCTCCTCTGAAGACGAAGAGGTTCCTGTGTTTGCCTCTGCTCCTGACCGTCCCATTAAACGGCCTTCAGCTGACTTCTGTCATCGCTGGTGTTACAAAAACAAAGTCAAAATAATCTGAAGGTCAAATAAAAAGTCACTCAGTGTGTGAAGTATGCTAATGACAGATGTACTGCAGATAAACACTGAGGTGGACTTACTGACAATCAGCCTGTTTTACATGAGGTCACGGTGTACTAATAAAAGAAGAAGTAAACCATCAGGAGGGCGTATGAGAATATGGCTTTTGATCCTTTGTACACCATCATAACATATGTGCATAAAATTTAAATAAGTCAGTCAGGAGTTCACAAAGGACCTGAACTGTAATGTGGTCAGTTACCTGCAGCCAACTGAAAGTGTCACTGACCTAATATGCTCTCTCACAGAGCACTGAAAACACTATTTTCATTCAACATCCACCAAACTCATGTGACTTTGTCCTTGTCATGATAATCAAAGTTTCAGTCCCAGGTTTGAAATTTTGACACAGTGGAGTAAGAGGTAAGAATGGACGGCAAGTGTTGGCAAGACAGTGAATGGAGTCATATTTAAATCTGGCTAAGCTCCTCGCAGGTCATCCGTACAGGAGGAAACCAGCTGGGATGTACTGACAGAGATCCTGGAATGTCAACAAAGTTTAACAACCTATACCGTTAGCGACACAAACTGCGCTGGTCCTGGATTAAACTTTCCTCAACCCGAGGCAATCGATCGAAGTGACAGCCAATCAGAGTGAAGGACTTTTGTGGTCCTGCTGCCTTTGGCTTTACATTTCACTACTTCTTATAGTATAAATAAAAAATCCATGACAAAGCACTGGTATCAGCCTGGAATACTGCTGATAAACAACTTTAACCCAGTAACCATATATACTATAAAAATGATGATGTCACTCTTTCAGTACTAATCTCATTGGATGAAATAATGCAGGTCTTTTTGCTCTGAATGCAAACTTGAGGTCAAAATCTGTTTGTTCCAAGCTGTATTTATTTGGAACGCTGGGATTTTATCCGTATGGATGGTGGTGGCAATGTTGCTGTGCCGACGCTGTGATGTGGTGCGGCGTTCTGTGTTCGGCTGCCGCAACAGTTTACATCAGCAGCTGGGCTCTAATCCAGCACCACACACACTTTTACTGCAGACACACAAAGACACACACTAACACCAACATACAGACTCACAAACTAACACACAGTGAGTGATGCAGTGTCAGTGTGGGGCTCATGCTAACTTGTGTATCCACAGATACTAACATCACATCTCTCCTCGTTTCACCTTCCACGTCTGGAGCCAAGGATTCGTAAAGTAAAGAGGAAGAGACGGTGAGGCAGAGTGTACAGTTCTAACCTTCCACGCGCTGTGATGTTCACCAGCAGCTAGTCACCGTGCTGCTCAGCAAACACTGCACAGCACCAACGTAAGCTAGAAACGACTGCTGCCACTCAGGTCTATGAGCATGACAGCCTCAACAGTCCGGTGCACATTAAAGGTCCTCTGTGTTCGCCTTTCTGTCCGCATTTGCATACTGTGTACTCCGTGTACAGTCTCCACATGTACACGGATATTTCAGTAAATGTTGTTTTTTATAAGCTTTGGCCGTTCATCCACACAGAACCTGTGATTTAGATCAGTGACACAGAGTGTTTGAAAAACTCTGTCCAGGTTGACCAAAAACTCTGTCTCTGCCTTTACATAACAACAAGAAAACAGACATTTTTCCAAAAGTTTAAAGTCTAAAACCTTTATCTCCTTTTTTGACACCAGACTGTGTGCTGTTATTGTTTGCAAGCTTCTGATTGGACAACAGTTCTATACTGTTAGGGTTATACCTGTTGCTGTTGCTTTGACATACCTCTTGACATTTTTTTTGTGTTTTTTATCCAGCCGTCAGTTTTTGGCCGTTTATCCGGGTTTGGGTTTCAAGGACAGCAGTCTAAGAAGACCTTCATGGAACAGGTTTTCATGGCGAGTGGCCACATCCAAGCCTTACATCGCCAAAGCATCGGATGGAGTATAGCACACCACCACTGGACTCTGTGATGTGACAAATCACACGTCTCCATCTGGCACTCTGATAGATAAGTCTGGGTTTGGCTGTTGCCAGGACAACGGTACTTGTCTGACTGCACTGGGCCAAGTGTAAAGTTTGGTGGAGGAGGGATTATGATGTGGGGTGTTTTTCAGGAGTTAGTTCCGGTGAAAGGAACCCTTCATGCTTCATACCGAGACATTTTAGACATTTTCATGTTCCCAACTTCGTAGGAAAAGTTTGGGGATGGTTCCATCCTGTTCCCACATGGCTGCACACCAATACACAAAGAAGCTCCATAAAGACATGGATGACTCAGTTTGATGCAGAAGAACTTGACACAGAGTGTAGTATCCATGGCTGAATGATGGTCTCTTAAACTGATGCTTCACAGAAACTTTATTAGAGATGTGGTTTATTGAGACTATTGGTGAAAACACCATCAGAGCTAGGAACAAAAGAACAAATCCCGAAATATTACTGCCTTAAAATTAAAATATTAAGGAGACAAACATTTCTCCTGCACACACATAAACTATAACATGCACATCAAATGTACGCTTTATATCATGTATCTATGCAGAATATCTTTCATATCTCAACCCTACATAATAAATCAGGTGAGGCTGCAAGGTATTCACTGGAAAACTAAAACACCGTTATGACACTACTAAAGTTCACCCGATTCACTATAGTACCTCACTAGCTTACAACGACACATAAACTCTGTTAAACAGCATTTTGATTGCACATAACTTATTACAGTAAAGGAAACATTAACAAACCTGTGCCACTGTCATCCAGGTACTTATTAACACAGGAAACTACATTTCTCTCTGCTTAAGGCATACCTTTTACCGTATAGTAAAACCCACATTACTAACAAGCCTTTTTCCTATTTTGCGCTACAGTTTCCTTTTTCAAAATAAAAGCATGCTATAGCTGCAATGGGGAGCTGATAATATGTTAACGAAATAAGAATGGATGTTGCTCAAGTGTGTGTGAAGGCAGACCAGCGAACCCTTTTGACCATGTAATGTATGAATGTTTGTAAAATCACACCTGCAGTCACAATTAAAACTGTTTAAAAACAGCAGTTCAACCACCAGGAGAGCACAATGCTGCTACCAGCTGCTCCCCAGGTGAGTCTGTTTCCCACATACCTGTGTCACCTGCAGGCAGAGTGAGAGGAGGATGGGCTACAGGTGTGCTTTATAACTGAGCACACTGAGTGACAGTGACACAAAATAATGTGGACTCACCTTCAGTACATGCGTTGTTGTGTGAAGTAATTTGTGTTGTTTCACCTTTTTGTGTTTTCCCCAAATTGATGTTTTCCCACACTTGATTGAATTCACACACACACACACACACACACACATGTCTGGTTTGCTATCCTCGTGGGGACATCCCATTGACATAATGCTTTCCCTAGCCCCTTACCCTAACCCTAACCATTAAAAATGAATGCCTAACCCTAACCCTTACCCTAAACCTAACCATAACCTAATTGTAACCCTGACAGTAAAACCGCATTTTGAGTGTGAAAATTGCTTTCAACCCCAAGGGGACCTGGATTTTGGTCCCCACGGTGCAGAAAGTCCCCACCAGGATAGTAAAAGTCAGATTTTGGTCCCCACCAGGATAGTACGAACCCGTACACACATACACACACACACACACACACACACACACACGGGCCTCTCAAGCATCTTGGTACAGTCTATAAGCTGAACTTCAGGAGGGGAGCCAAGTGTGGTTGTAGGCTGATGAGTAGAACACCTGTAAATAAGGATCTGTCTTACAATAAGAGAGGCTGAGGCTTCAATTCCTGCCTCTAACACAAACTCAGGTGTTCAGTGGGCTTCGTGGCTTCCTCATAGGTGTTTTAGCTTTACTGTAGGATGATCTAAACATGATGACATATAACAGAGAGCAGCTCTGTGGCTCAGGTGGGAACACACCTGTCCAGGGTGTCTGAGACTCAAACCTCCATCCTGTGATGGAAAAACTACACATTCAGTTCTTTTTGTTGCTGATCACCTCAGAAAGGTGTCAACTGAGCAGCAGGCACTCAGGGGGCTGTACAGATAGATTACCAGCTCAGTCTTCCAGTGTTAGAGGTTCAGAGTTGGAACCTCATAGTGGACACAACATAGTTGTTAATGTTTTGCCCAACTTGAAGGGCCTGTAACCTCAGTGAAATATTCACGCCTTCATCAAGTTTATTATTGTATTACCCTGAAAATATACTGATCCAAAGTATCCTTTACACATTTAAACAAATGAAGTAATATTATTCAGTGGCCAGTGTTGGGGAGTAACGGAATACATGTACCGGCGTTACGTATTTAAAATACAAAATATGAGTAACTGTATTCCGTTACAGTTACCGTTTAAAAAGGTGGTATTCAGAATACAGTTACTTTGTTGGAATAAATGGATTATACTGCTTTTCCTGTTTCATATGTTAGGCTGTCCCCTCTCTATTTGTGGTAATTCCACTCCAGTGGAAACCCAAACAAAACACGCATTAAGAGGCTCTAATGCCTGTGTCTCAATCTCACGCCCATGTCACCCCTACTTGCGGCTCGCATAATGATGTGAAGAAATACTGTTTAAAATTATTATTCAAAAAATTATTTAATATGAAGGCAATAGGCAGAGTGTTACAGGCATAGCCCTATACCCGTTATGTGCACACACAAAAAAGGAGAGTTGAAAAGTACGAGTTGGAAATATAATGATAGCCACTGCAACCAAAAGGAGTGCCTGACGAGCCAGTTGTAAGTAGGCTATTAAGACTCGACTCTAGACTGTGTTCGTGTTTTCCTCCGAAACAATAAGTTCCGTTGGAGCAGCCTTTCAACGCCTCTCTCTGTCTCTCGCTAGCAAACTTGACACAGACAACAAAGTAAAGCTAGTTTTCAGCTACGAGCCCGACACGGAACCCGACGTATTAGCCAGAGGTCCCTTTACTACAGTTCGGAGCCGCGGACCTGTTTTATATACGCCCGGAATAGTTTTCTATATGAGATCGCTGCAAGAAGTGCAGCCTTACCTAATGTCCACCCTACTGTTACTCATTTTATATTAAGATTTAAAAATCTAGTTGGTATTGGTATGGCGAGTAACCTTCAGTAATAGTAATAAATCACACAGCAATAAGACATTCATGTTGTCACGGTATGGCATGGCAGACCGTGGGGGGTGTGAGGAAGGAGGACCCAGGCGCGGTGCTCTGTGTGCGAAAAGTGCGTTTATTTACAGTGATGGAAACAACAATAAATCCCCGTGTTTTCCCCAGACTCCCGTGTCGTGTCTTCTCCCAGTGTTTGTGCTCTCCGCTCCCGTGTCTCAGCACTCCCCGTGCTGGCTGCTGTCTGGCTCTCCACACCTCTCCTGGGGATACAATAGAAGCAGCCGTCAGGACACATATAACCGCGGGCATACACACACTAACTTGGCTCAACAGGAAGACTAACGTGGAGTCTCATGGAATGAGCTCCAAGACTCTCTAAAGTAGCTCCCCCGACGAGGCCTGATCAGCCGCTGGTGTGTGGCTTTGGGTGTGGCCAGTCCACCAGCAGGGCCACACCCACCTGGCCTGAAGGCGCCCACAGAGACACATACACACACAGGCACATATGCACAAACATAGAGAAGGGGGAGCAACACCAAAAATACATAATATAATAGGTCCATGACTGCCCAGGGGTCCTGGGTCACCCAGTCCCAGGACCCTGACACATGTAGTTGTAAAAGCATGATAATATATTAAGTAATCCAAAGTATTCAGAATACGTTACTCTCATTGAGTAACATAACTGAATACGTTACAAAATACATTTTGAGGCATGTAATCTGTAATCTGTAGTGGAATACATTCTAAAAGTAACCTTCCCAACACTGTCAGTGGCAGACTCTCGGGTCTGAGGTTCTTCACAAGTTTTGGATGTTTTCTGGTTTTTCTAATGTGAGCTTGGGACATCGTGACAGGCGGCTTGAGCCGGCTGTAGCTGCTGTCTTTATCTAAATCAAAAGCATCCAAATATGTAACTTGCACATGGAAGTCTGATATAATCAGTGACACCTAGGAAGGGACTAGGTGACAACCAAGAATAGTTTGGTTACTACTAGAGAGACAGCTGACAGTACGGAAAGACAGCACCCGGGGCAGGATGGGCTAGCACCCCAGCTTGCGTCTCTCGTAAGAGAGAGACCTAAACTAAGCTACAGAACAGTCCTCAGAAAGATACCCTCAGGAGGTCCCGAGAGGGGGCGGGGGATGAGATCGCCACTTGGACAGACCAAGCGGTATGTACCCAGGCTAATGACATGACTATGAGATGTTTCTGCTGCAAGTTATGTAAGAACGTACATGGCCTTAAAGTCCATCAGGCCAAATTGAAATGCAGTGAGAAAGAGAAGGTGGTGCAGCCTGGCCAGGAGTCACCCCACAGAGCCCGTTCCTCCACGCACTGCAATCCCCAGATCCAAGCAGAATAGTTCAGCAACGACAACGGATCAAGTGTGTTGTGTTTTTATATAACACTGGAGATGATGGCTCGTTTTTAGGCACACTTTAATGTTAGTTAAACTGTTTACATCGCACACTTCCACTTCTTCTCTCTCCTCCTCATTTACCTGTTACACAGCGGCACCTCTGGCCTGAAGAAGTAATAGCACCATAGAAGCACATAACATTCAGATTCAGTCTATATAAGCTTGTAAACACAACAAAGTGGGCCCCAGCCAGTAAGGGAGTTGAATGGTTACAGTTTGACAGAGACATGATAAACATGATCCAAACTACAGCAAAAGGAGTTTTTGACTGCCGAGAGATTTGGCCTTGTCATGAAAGGTAACACCAAGCCCATCTAGACTATGAACCAAAGAGCCGCTAAAATCCACCAACTGAGACAAGAGCTCCACACCCTCAAGAAAAAATGCAAAGTTCTACTGAGGAGGAGAGACAAGCCCTAGCTGAACTTCGTGACATTCTAAGGAATAGACTGGTAACCCTCCGGAGAGCAGAATGGCACAGGAGAAAAGTAAGACAGGGCAAGAAAGTGTACTGCATTCATTGTTAACCCCTTTGGTTGTAGAAAACAACTGCTTGGCGATAAATGTAGCGGCCGGCTCGACTGCTCAGCAGAGTAAGTTCACGCTTTCCTGCATGACTTATTAAGCAATCCATCGAGAGAACAGGAGCTCAAACCCAACAGAGCGCTCATTAACCCAGCTTTCCCAACATCAGTGTTTGATCTGCCAAACATTCTGAAGGAGGCTGAGAAGGTGGTTAAGGCAGCTCACTCAGCCTCTGCTCCAGGCCCCGGTGGTGTGCCATACATTGTATACAAACGCTGTCCTCAGCTCCGGCGTCACCTCTGGAAAATCTTGAAGGTGATATGGCGAAGGGGGAGGATTGTTGATCAGTGCAGGTACGCAGATGGAGTGTGGATCCCTAAAGAGGAAAACTCAAGGCACATTAGTCAGTTTCGGTCCATCTCACCACTGAGTGGAATGAAAGGCGTTTTTTTAGCATCGTTCCCTGGAGGCTCACTGAGTTTCTCTTCACATGTTTTGGATGTTTTCTGGTTTTTCTAATGTGAGCTTGGGATGATCTGACAATGAATATGGTGGCCAATTCAGCTGAGGTGGAATGCAGAGGTCCTCTAACCAGGTCTGGTGTGTGGCAGCCCCCCAGAAGAGCCCTTATGGATGATTTCACTGTTACAACAACATCAGTCCCAGGAGGAAGGTGGATATTGCAAGGTCTCTAAAAACTTGTCACCTGGGCAAGGATGAGTTTCAAACCTTCCAAATCAAGATCTGTGGTGTTAAAAAGAGGGACAGTGGAGGACAAATTCAGTTTTTCCTTGGCTGGAACGATCACCCCTTTCATCAGTGAGCAACCAGTGAAGAGTTTGGGGAAGCTTTTTGACGCATCTCTGAAAGACTCCACTGCCTTCCACAAGTCCACCAAAGAGCTGGATAACTGGCCCCCTAAGGTTGACAAGTCAGGTCTGCCAGGTAGATTCAAGACCTGGATTTACCAGCACTCCATCCTACCGCATGTCCTGTGGCCTCTGTTTGTTTTCTCAGTTCCAGTGTCAACTATGAAGTCCCTCGAGAGGAGAATTACTAGCTTTCTGCGCAAATGGTTGGCCTTCGCCCGCTGCCTCAGCAGTGCAGCCCTTTATGGAACCAGTAACACCTTGCAGCTCCCATTTAGTAGTCTCTCAGAAGAATTTAAGATGGCACACACTAGAGAAGTCCTTCAGTATAGTAATTCGAGGGACCAGAAAGTGGTATTGAGGTGAGAACAGAAAGGAAGTGAAGAGTGCAGAGAGAAGTGGAGGTGGCAGAGTCACACCTCAGGCAGGAGCAGCTGGTGGGGACGTTGGCCACTGGGAGAGCTGGCTTGGGTCTTTTCCCAAAGACCCAAGCTTTGGTCTTTGGGAAAAGTCTTTGGGAAAAGACCCAAGCCTTTTCCCAAAGACCCAAGTGGGGAAGGCCCAAGGGAAGGAGAGACCAGCTAATTCAGGAAGAGGTCCGAGCAGGCGTGAAGGAAGAGCGAACGAGTAAGACTGTGGGGCTCAGGCAAAAGGAGGTATGGGCAAAGTGGGAGAATATCTTACAGCGGAAAGTTACGTGGACAAACATCATCAAGGCAGATTTCCATCGTTTCCATTTCCTTGTTCAGGCTGTATATGATGCCTTGGTAAGGTGTGGGGCAAGAGCTGGAGAGGAGCCCTGTCAGCAGCGAAGATTACGGTCAGGTCTCCTCTATACACCTCGGACTGGCAGCTGCAAGCTGACCTAGGGAAGCAGTTGAAATTCCCTCAGCACATCGCTGAAACATCACTTCAGCCAGACATAATTATTGTCTTGGAGGCAGCAAAACAGCTTATTGTCCTCTAACTCACTGTGTCCTGGGAAGAGCATATGAAAGAAGCAAATGAAAGGAAACATGCCAAGTACAAGGAGCTAGTAGAGAAGTGCCGAGGAGGGGGCTGGAAGACGTACTATGAGCCAATAGAGGTGGGCTGCAGAGGCTTTGCAGGACGCAAACCAAACCAACTGAGCCTAACAGGAGTGGCTAGGAAGAGGGCCATCTGGTCTGTATGTGAAGCCGCAGAGAAGGCCACAAGGTGGCTGTGGATAAAGAGGGCTGATCCTTGGGCAGCTGGTGCTTGGGTCTGATCAACCTTAGCTGGGTCGCCTGGACGATGTTGAAAGACCCGAAACACCCACTGACCCCAGGTTAGATCACTGATGATGCGTCCCAGCGCAGATGTATCTTGCACACACACAAACGAAATGGAAGAACATGTGCACATCGTTCACTTTATTCAGGTCTTTCAGTCAGAGAAGTCTGTCTGTGTAGTGATGACATTATTATAATACATAATATTTACCCTCAGCGACAAAGTAGCACGTGCACACTGTGAAAATGTTTCTGCATACTGCTTGTGCTTAATCCTGCTGCTGTTTTCAGGTGATTTTATTAATGTTGCACATTTAAAAACATCAGGATTTGACCCAAAACGCTTCCCAGTCATAAAATATACAAATACTGAAAAAAATACATGCATACAAGGTCCCTCAACGGGATTAATGCGTTATTGAGCTGTGTCAGACTTTTCTCTTTGTACCTGCTGAATCACCATGGTAACCGATGCTAAACAAGGAGAGGAGTGTCCAATCAGAAGGCTTCTTCATAGATTCACTGAGGATGGAGAGGTTCAGCCAGTATTAAAGATTGCTGCTTAGCTGGAAGCCTCAGGTTCAAACAATGCCTGCAGTCGAGCAAGAAGGTGAAACTCTGCAGGGGCAACTCTGCAGCTGCCTCTGACCTTTGACCCCAGCTGTGGAATGGGGCCAGAGAGCAGATAAACTGTAATAGGTTTGCAGATTGTAATGTGATTAGATTCGCTGTGTTTCTTAATCAGGTGCACTGCTGGTTTCTACAGACAGGAAAAGCAGCAGTCCCAGGGTGAAATAAACTGTCTCAGCCCATGTCCTTGGGTCAGCTGTGGATCACTTCATGAACTGAATCTGCATAAAAATGAATAATCATCCAACACATAAGAGCTCGTAACTGCTCCAATATGAACCAGACTATAAAACTCGTTTTATTTCTATATGCATGTCCAACGTCCCCAAACATGCAGCAACATTCAGTTTCAGACTTGGGAGACCTTTGAAACGCTCCAGAGAGGACACAGTGGTGAATCAGTGGGCAGGGTCAGATGTTTTAGAAGACTAACTATGAGTGGAACATGGTACGTGGTCAAGGGGACCCAACAACCCCCCCAAATCCTTAATGTGTCAGTTCAATCTGTCACAGTCTGACTGTGGCAGACTGTATGGAGTGACGAGGTGGGCCCAAAAGCAGACACGCAGAGAGACAAAACCTGACGTAACAGAAGGTGAGCTGTGTATTTAAGGTTGGCAAAAAACTACGAACAAAGGGCAAGGGCAAAACTGAAACCTAAACCTAAACTGGGTGAACTAAAATACAACATGAAAGACCCTAACATGAACACAGATAAGCCTGGGGATGAATACCTGCGACGTGGAACATGCAAACCAACAGATGACCTGACGACGAGTGACTGGAAACACAAAGACTAAATGCACACAGGAGTTGTTCAGGGTAAGTGGAAACACATGGGGAAACAGCTGACACAAATGAACATAACAACGTCACAGGGGAAGAGTAAAACTAAACACATTGACCATAGAACACAAGACCTCTTCAAAATAAAACAGGAAACATAATGAGACGCAGACATGACAACATGAACTTGACAACATAAGACACACAGACATGAAACACATGAAGGGCGAGGGAGACTTAAACATAGAGGAGAAGACATGGGAAATCTAAGAAACAATGAACTATAGCAACAACCTAGGCATGGCAGGAAAGAACTTAGATAACCTAAAGAACTTAAATATAAGCCATAAACATCAAAATATATTAACATTCAAAACGCTGGGCCAAATGGCCCAGGATCGTGACACGATCAGTTCAGAGTGTCCTCAGGTTTGTGCCCAGGAGCAGCACTTGAAAGGGCACGAGGTCACCTGACCTTTACGTCCAGAATTATCACTGCTGATGAGCGGTGGATGTGTGGCTGTGACCAGCAGTGACGGGAGGGGCCCGTCAGCTCAGGAGTACAGCCATCGCTTCCAAATGAAACTACTCAGTGCGGTGAACAGGGGTAAAATCCTTCCACATGTAAGAAAATGGCCCTTAAATGCTCATTGTGTTCACAAAAGAGGCAGAGCGCTCCTGAGCAGCGTCTGTATGAGACAAGCTGAGCGCTCTCCATCAGCGGTAACATGAAAACAAAAATACCAAAAACATTTCATAAATCTGGCATCAAAGCAGTGACGCAAACACAGCTTCCTTTTTATCCTCTGAGTCATTTCATGAACCAACATTGAGTTCAAATAAGAAAAACACAGACTATGCTTCACCGAATGCAGACCTGCCAAACACGAGCGCTAACGTCAGGATTCTGGTTTCATGGGGTTTCTCTCGTGTTTACCTCCTGATGTGTGACTCCGTGTCACCATTCATTCATCTCTTCCTCCAACATCACGCTCAGTTCCCTGTTTGTGATGCTTTGATCCAGAGACGACCGTCTTTAATTAAGAGATGTGACGAAAAATTCCTGCCTATCAGCAGCTGGAGCTCTGATTGGCCAGCTGCTGCAGCAGAAAGAATAAGGATATAAATCAGCTTAGTAGCAGTAGCAAATTTCATTTCTCATCTTTCATCTTTTAAAGAAAATGAATTCTGAAATTCAAAAATTTAAACCCAGGTTTAATTAATGAAGTTATGAAGCTGTGTTTGGACACACAGGAACATAAAGATCACAGCGCCCCCTCTGCTCAGTTCTGATAACACACTTTCACAACTACAAGTAAAATTCACTCATGCAGCTCAGTCATCGTCACTGCACCAACAGCCGTGTTTGTGTTCATGGCTGAGTTGTGACTGTGGAGGACAGGAACCTCACAGGCCTCAGAACCGGTCCGGTCATGTCTCTGCAGTCAAAGAGTTCATAGAGCAGCTTTAAAGTCTCACTTCAAGACCAACAGAAATGTACTGAGGTCTCTGAGGTGTGTGGTGACCTGACAAAATGTCTCTCCTGCTTTGTACACAGTGCTCTTCAACACACATGACCCTGTCGCTGTGTCAGTGCCGCCCCTTCCTTGGATGGCTCTGATAGTTCCCTCCCCCTGCAGACTGGGAACGCCCACAGACCTACAGAATTGGAGATGTTCTGATCCAGTCGTGTGTTACATTCAGTTCAATTCAATTGTATTTATACAGCACCAAATTACAACAGCAGTCGCCTGAAGTTGCTTTATACTGTAAGGTAAAGACCCTACAATAATACAGAGAAAACCAAAACAACCATATGACCACTTACGATCAAGCGCTTTGGCGACAGTGGGAAGGAAAAACTCTCTTTTAACAGGAAGAAACCTCCAGCAGAACCAGGAACAGAACTACAAGTTTTCAAAGTCACTGAAATCCTCATGCTCGCTCATTTTCCTGATTCTCACATCACCTCTGTGGCCATGTTCACCTGCTCCCTGATAGATCCCGCCCCAAGTAACAGGAGCCATGATGTAGAGGTAATCAGTACTATTCACATCACCTGTCAGTGCTCACGATGCTAGGTCTCTTTTATGAACCGTGACCCCCCACCCCCCGTGTCCATCTAATGCCTGATTGGTTCTTGCTCCCAAACAGACAATTCAAGCAGCTGGTAGGTGTGGTTCATGTATGGCCGGTCCCCTCTCTGTGACATCATACAGAGCAGGGAAATAAAACTGTGATAAAGGGTTACTGTACACACACTGAGCTCATTATTAGAAACTACAGAAATGTTTAACATGAATGTCCCTGTGGCTCTGACTGTTTGACTGATGGGCTAAAGAAGCAGAAGGAGCAGAGCAGGCTGGAGACCGAGTGTCAGATACCAGCCGTCATGTTCCTGGTTTCTCCTGATAAGTGGCCCTTGTTATATTTTTATACACACATTTGCAAAAACTCAGAAACCCTTTTTTTCTGAAAGTGAAAATACTGCTGTGATGGCATCATTAGCGTTTCAAATATATTAGTTCCCCATCTCACAGCCCACGTACTGTCATCCGCAGTGTTTCCTGTAGGCTGGAGTGACACTGAGCACACATACAATAAATGTCAGTACTCAGACTGCCACATCAAAGCCTGAGAGTTACTTTCTGTCTCTTTTCATCCTTGTTTTATTAGATCTCACACAGAATTTCTGCGTTTGTGCAGGGGTGGACAAAATGAGGATGTACCCAGCACACAAGGTTTAAGATAAAGCTTTTAGGAAGCTCTGAGTCATTTCAAGCACAACAGAACAAAGTCAAACATGAGGAAGGAGCTGCTCTGGGCCTGGAACGAAGAAAAGTCCTGCTTATTTCCTCAGATTATACCAATCCACGTTCAACAACTATGCTAAAATCTAAGATCTGCTTCTCCTGTGGAGCTTAAGCTGTGGAGCAGAGGAGTACAAAGGTGTGATGGTGGTACGGCTGCAAAGAAGAACTGCTTTATTGCGTTTGGGTTCAGGGAGAGTGACAGTTTAAATATCGTCTTGATAAAATGGAGCCTTAGACTGACCGACAGGCCGGTGCAACTTTACCAGATCATTTGGGTAAACAGGAAAGCAAAGGTTTCGATTCACGGGTCAGTAAATATGCCAAACTTCATTTACGGAGACAAGCTCCTTCGACTGAAAGAATGAGACTCCAGATACAAGAGGCTGAAATGAGTTCCTCCAAAAAGGGAGGCTGGACTGGCGCTTAGAATACAATGAGCAACTCAAATACTGAAGCATGTTATTACCTGTGTGCCCATGGCTCTGATGGAAAACAGATCTCTGGTCTTGGACTCAGGGTTTTGAGTTTTTGTGTGAAAATGTTTTGAAAAGTGATTTAAGCTCATGTTTCCTGTTACTAGTGTTATTTTATTTTATATTTCATTGTCGTCCTTTGGCACCTGGCATTGGTTCTTTAGTTACCCGGGCTTTTAGCTCTTAGTGTAGCTATAGAGGACTTCTTCATACAAAAATCAAATCAGGCATTACCTACTAACAGTACCACTCATTCGACCACTGATAGTCTGCTTTCCCTGTTCAACTCAGCTTGTCTGAAAATACTGGATTCCATTGCTCCTTGCACCACTAGGTATCTAAAACCTAAAACCCAACCGTGGTTAAATAATGACACCAGGGAACGCAGACGGGCATGTAGAAAAGCGGAAACACAGTGGAAAAAGGACCGTCTCCAAGTGTTGTTTGAGGCACTTAGAGAATCCCTGTCAAGTTACCAGAAAGCTGTAAGAGCAGCTAAAAGCAAGATCGTGTCCAACAACTATCATAAACCTCGGATTTTATTTGGTATTATAAACTCAGATTTTAATCCTCCCACTGCTGATCCTCATATAGCAGTGAACATAACAAGTGAGAATCTAATGAAATTCTTCATTAATAAAATTGTAGATACTAGATCCCACATTATTCCTCCCATTTCTGACCCAGGTGTTTATGCTCCAACCTTGGCTGTTTTTGATCATTTCGAGCCAGTATCCCTTTCATTACTTAATGAAGTAGTCAGAAACTTGAGACCTTCAAAATGTACCCTGGATATCACTCCACCTAGGTTACTGAAAGATGTTTTTGACACTGTTGGTACATGTCTGCTTTCTATTGTCAATAGCGGTCTTCAGTCTGGGTCTGTTCCCTCTGATTTTAAACATGCTGTGGTGGAACCCATCCTTAAAAAGCGGAATCTGGACTCAACAGTTCTACCAAATTACCGCCCAATCTCTAAATTGTCTTTTTTGTCAAAAGTTCTGGAGAAAATTGTCCTTCTGCAACTCCAGACCTTTTTAGACCAAGACGACATTGGTGAACTATTCCAATCTGGTTTTAAAATGCACCACAGCACTGAAACCGCTCTTTTAAAAGTTTCTAATGACCTTTTAACTTTTACCGACTCGGGAGATTCTGCTATTTTAATATTATTAGACCTCGACTGGAACAATGTGCCGGAGTTAAAGGGCTTGCTTTGGAATGGTTTAAATCCTACTTATCTAATCGTACTTTCTCTGTTAGATTCAGAGATAAATTGTCTCCAAAGACGACCCTTTTTTGCGGGGTCCCCCAGGGCTCTATCCTTGGTCCAGTCCTTTTTTCAATTTATATGCTCCCGTTGGGATCTATTTTTGAAAAATATGGAATTTCGTTTCACTTTTACGCAGATGATTCTCAGATTTACCTTCCACTAAAACGAAAATCTGTGAATCCTGTGAAGGGACTGCTTGATTGCCTAAAAGATGTCAAGGCATGGATGACTCTAAATTTTCAAAATCTAAATGAAGGTCATTGTCTTTGGTCCTTCTGACCATTATGACCTTGGCCCCTTAGGAAATTATAAAAAACCATTTGCAAGAAATTTAGGGGTGATTTTTGACAGCAATTTAACATTTGATAAATAGATAAATAATGTAGTCAAAACCAGTTTCTTTCATCTTCGCCTAATTACAAAAGTTAAGCCCTTTCTCTGTTTCAGAGATTTTGAGAAAGCGGTCCATGCCTTCTTCTCATCTCGCCTCGACTTCTGTAATAGTCTCTACTCTGGTGTCACCTCTTCATCAATTGGCTGACTGCAGCTAGTTCAAAACGCTGCAGCACGGCTCCTAACTGGCACACGCAAGTGAGATCATATATCTCCTATACTTGCATCACTACACTGGCTGCCAGTAGGCTTTCGAATTGACTTTAAGATCTTAACACTTGTTTTTAAGTCGTTGCATGGACTAGCCCCTACATATCTTGCTGATCTCCTAACCTGGTATTCTCCCCCAAGATCCTTGAGGTCTGCAGACCAAATGCTTTTGGTTATCCCTAGGTCCAGATTAAAACACAGAGGAGACCGGGCATTTTCTGTGACTGGCCCCAAACTTTGGAATACATTGCCTTTGCATATCAGATCCTCCCCAACACTGCATACTTTTAAAAGTCGTCTAAAGACCCATTTTTATTCTCTGGCTTTTGATTCATCATGAGTTTGTTACTATTATTCTTTTTTATGATTTTATTCTCTTTTTTATGATTTTATTCTCTTTTTTATGATTTTATTCTCTTTTTTTATGATTTTATTCTCTTCTAAAACACTATTCTGGGTTTTTTTTAATGTTTATTGCCTTGTCCATTTTATTGTACAGTGCTTTGGTCAGCACCTGTTGTTTTAAAAGTGCTATATAAATAAATTTGAACTTGAACTTGAACTTCAGGTTTATTAGTTCCCTTTCATGTTCCGATTCTGCGCCTTCATTCAATCGTTGTTTTGCTGTTAGGTTGTGCCTCTCTTCCTGTTATATTTTGGTAAGTGTTGCCTCGTGTTGGTTAGTTGTCTTTAGCTGTGTTCTCCTCCTGTTTCCACTTCCTTCATCGTCTTTTGTATCTACTGTGTCAGTCTTCGCTTGTCGAGATACCCCTCATGACTGTATGCTCTAACTTACACCTTCCCTGTGATCTGAGTCATTTTTGGATCTCCTGTTTTTGTAATTTGCTTCTTTGATCTGGTCTTTGCTATTCAGCATTAAAGCTCACTTTAGTTTTATTTCTGTCTTCTGCAGCCTGTGTGTGGGTCTGCAAATTATTCCACCACCTTAAATATGTGTGGAGAGGATTGCTCCTCATAGTTAAGGACGAATTGCTCCCCTGACCAAATGCGGTTGGGAAACTTGGGGTCTTCTTCACGAAGGCTGGGACGGAGTGGGGAATGGAGAGGAGGGCAGTTGTGGGATTGATTGTGTGGCTGTTGTAACTGATTATCTCTTGTTGTTTATCAATTATGCATCACGTATGTTAATGAGCTCTGAGTCTGGATCTAAAGAGCAGGACTGTAGACACATGTGGGTGAACTGAGCCTTCGAGAGAAGGGCTGAGGAGCTGCAGCGTCCTGGTGGAACTCCGAGATAGACTTGAGGGATTATATTTCTTATCTGCAACCCTTCTGCTCAGGATTCCCAAGGAAGAAGATTGGGATAACAAGGCTTGGCAGAAGGATGTCTGTGATACTCTTGTTAGCCTGTTAACTGAAACCTGACTTTCTGAAAAAAAAATAAAGTCAGTGAATGATGAAGTCAGTGTAGTCACAATGGTCTTTATATTTGTTGCATGTGGAGAAAAGTTCACTTGTAATTGAGTGTTTTTATCAGATTTGACTGATGATTCTGTTCGTGCAGTTTTCATGTCATGCTGAGCAATGCTGTGGCTTTTTCTCCATTCATTCACACAGGAGCTTCAAAATAAAAGCCCAGAAGCTGCAGAGCAGTGAGACTTTCCTCTAGAAGGATTTATAGTTTGTAGACATGTAGTAGCAGTGTTTAAGGTTCAGCTCAGCATACAGGTCACAACCAGACAACTGACTGAACAAACTGGACAAACCAATGATGTCCATTTCTGCCCCATGTACCTTTGTGGTTTAGAGTCTAAACAAGCAGGTAGAAAACTTAAGAAAACAATCATGCAAGACTCAGTGACACAAATCCAGCTCTTTGATGAGCCATCAAAGCAGAAATCCTCCGGCTGGTCTGGAAGGTTTGACTAAATTCATAGTTCCAACAAGACTGCACAGCATGGCAACGTTTTTAAATGAGCCTCTAAAGAAAGACCAACAAACAAATTCACCAAAAAAAAAAACTAAGTTCAAACCAACATTTAAACCAACATCCAAACTGTAAGAGGGAGTTGTGTCTCAGAGGTCAGTTTGATCGGCTGTCTGAGTAGAAAGCACTTCTTTGGGTTCTTTGGGTTAAGAGGGGTTTGAACACAACCTTTAGTTCCTGAGGAAGACGCTGCCCTTCCTTTCACTGTACCTCCCACATTCTTCCTGCCGATCAAACCTCGACCTGCCCGTCTCTTTCCTAACCTTGAGGCCAGCTCTGCCCTCTTGCTCTCAGGTTGTCACTGCTCGTTACACTGATATAGCTTGAAGTGCTCTTTTGTCTCGAGCAGCTTTCACATGTGTGAATGTGTCTGAAAACCAGGTCCTTCCTGAAAAAGAGAGCATCGCTCTCAGTATCTGAGGCACTGGGGTGAGAAAGTTACTGCTGACCGTCATAGTCATGCCCTTATCCAAACAGAACAAATGATGCTTCACAGAGCCCATTTGATCCATCATGAACATCCACCTCACTGAGGAAGAGACGGTCAGGCGCACTGATAATTACCCCGGAGCTCTCTCCCTCTGTGTTGAATGAAGAATTAGATTCCCTCTTTGTGCACGTTTGAAGGTGGCTCAGCCATGCTGCCATGCAGGAAGCATGCTTTCAATTTGAAACCACCCGGGCTTATTTCATTGTTCCCTAAAAGTCAAAACACGAGTCGGCTTTGACAGCGTGACAAAAGAAAATCCAAAGCAGAAGTGATCTTACAACACCAACGCAGAGTCCCCAGCAGACCTCAAATTTACCCTATTTTAAGGTTTCATCATCATTCATCAGTGAGCGTCGCATCTATCAACATGTGTTCCCATCCATCAGCTGCATGACTGCAGAGCTGCACATGTAACCAAGCAACTGCAGGAGGGCTCTGTGCGTGACTGATTGTAAATGACAGAAGCCCAAACAAACATCAAAAAGCTGCCAGTTCACACAGAAGCTTGTCAGGCATCTTGAATGGAGCTGAGTTGAGCAGGGAGTGAAAACGCCACAGAGTGCAGTGTGGACCGGAATTGAGTTCTGGACCTGCTGCAGATGATCCGAAGGTCAAACCACAAATGTGAAAAGGACATCTGTCACTATGGGGACTTACCTGTACCCTTATGATTTGTACCTGCTGGAGGACAGTCTTAAAGCTCTGTGCTGTACTGTTCTGCACCTAAATGTAAAACTGACCTTTTAAATATCGATGTGCGATTGGGTCTAAGGGTGACGAATGATATTTGTACAGGTGAACAATAAGTCACCACTCCGGCTCTCCAAGCAGGTGCTCACAGGTAGCTGGATGACCTCTGGAGGTGTGTTTATCCCTGTAAGGATGTGCTGATATTTCTACGGCTGGGCGTAGACTCTGTAGTTCTGTTTCAGAGAAGAAAATCTCTTGCTCTCCTGTATTAATGGATCTGAGAGTTTTCACTGCCACCTCATGTCTGAGTTGCAGGGGAGAGTTGAATGCAGAGGTGCGTGTGTACCCAAGCATCTGAAGGAGGGTTCGTCACACAGCAGATCTTAAACTACAAATACCTGCCGGTCCGCACAGAAACTGTCAGTAACTCAGAAGCAGAGGTGCGATTAGACAGGAAGTCCAGAGACAGCAGTGCATTCTGGGAGCGTCAGCAGTCATCAGATCAGACAATCTCAGGAATCTGAATCGGTCCAGAACCTGAAATTTCTTCTTCAGCTAGTCTGCTGATGATTTCCTCATGTGCTTGTGACATCAGCCACCCTCTCTGAGCTTCAGCTGCTGGACTTTCCTCCCGAAAACATTTTCATCCACATCTGGATTCCTTTTCCCAGCAGTGACTGCTCAGAGTCCAACCCCAAACCCTCATTCTTTCTGCACTGTGGAGGAGGTAGGAAGACTTTTTTGACTACCTCTTTCAGCATTGTCCGTCTTGCTGTGCAGTCCTCTTTACTGGACATTCACTTCCAAATTTCTTTTTTAACTTGTTTGGAACAAATTTTTCCAGCTTTTGCATCCTTATAAACCTCCTGCTATAATCCTGTAAATTTATTATGAACCATGGCTCAAACCATCCAGAGTGGCTGTTAAACTTGCATGTATGCCATCATTATAAAAGTCTGGCCTTTTTGAAACACTGCAGTGATAAAAATAAATGTATGAGCTTCCTTTGAAAGATAAATTCTCATTTCTTTGGCTACAACAAACCCCAAGTGTGATCCAAGACAGGTTTCTGCTGACCTGGTTTAAGTCAGGTAAGTGCGAGTCACATTAAGTGTACAGAAATATGAGTAACTCTAAAGGCTTTACTCTCACTGTATCAGTGAGCAGCAGTCAGTTCGATGTCTCAGGTGGGCGTCCGTCTGCACTGCCAGGGTTAACTGGCCCTGTGTGCTTTAGTCACGATCTGAAACCCCTTCCAACATCCAAACTTCCCTCTGCATGCCAATGAGTGCAAAACCACAAATTCCATCATTTGTTTATTACCCCTTTCTAACATGGTCATCTGCAGAGCTCCTTCAGTGACAGACTGCTGCATCCTCGATGCATGAAAGAGCATTTCCGCAGGTCCTTCCTCCCTGCAGCTGTACAATCAAAACTGCTCCCAACAAACATAGATGTTTACATCAGCGCTGTAACTCGCACTATTTTATCAACCGATTCACACTATAACCAGGGTCTGCCTCTTATCTGTATTTAATTTTATTTTATTTTATTTAATAACGGTACAGTACTCTGTTTTTGGTAACCATTGTCCTTGATGTAAATATGTAAAAATTGTGTATGTTTCTGTTCTGTGTCTTGTGTACTGTTTGTTTGTATATGTGTCTTTCTTGCTGCTGTTACACACGAATTTCCCCTTGTGGGACAATTAAAGGATTCTTCTTCTTCTTCTTCATCTGACACAGTTTACAGGTCAGAGGGTTTTCCAGTTATCCCAAAGTAAAAAACAGTACCACTTTCTATCACTCCTTTGTGTTATCAGCATGTACTCCCACTCTCTGAGTGGTTATTCAAGGGAAAGACACTCCTGACACTAGCATCTGCATTTACAAGAGGAAATAGCAAAATCGGCAGGCTGAGAGCCGAGGCAGCAAACAGGCGCACGAGAAACCCACAAACAGACACACACTGGGGTAATTCAGCAGCTGTGGCCTCATCCTGCTCATCAGTGTGAAGTAGAAGACGAGGTCAAAGGAGCCACAGACACACCGAACGGAGAGAGGACAGTGAAAGGAGGTTTGAAAAAATTAAAGGTGAGGGAGGAAAGAAGAGGTTGATGGAGGGGGAGGAGAAGAAGGTGGAAATGGGAGTAGGTCCATATTAGTCATTCTGTCCATGTTAATTGGACTGCAATTATATGGCTTTTGGCCTTCTTAGTGCTTCTAAAGATAGAGCGGGGGCCCATCCATCACACTGTCTGTCTGGGCCTGCAGACGGCTGCTGTGATTGGTTGTGCAAAGAGTGTCTGAATAAACGGGCAGACATCAGCTCACCGGCACGTCCACGACTTCACAGAGACACAGAAACGTCCAACAACACCGACACCAAGGACTCAAAGGTTGAACCTGGACCTCATGTAACTCTGACTACATGACGGTTAAACAGAGGAGGCCCCAGGGTCTGTTTGAGACCCCGGAGGGGGGGGGGCAGCGTGGCTGGGGAGGGTTAAACAGAACATAACAGAACACTGTTAGCCTTATTTTAATCAGGCTTAAAATAATAGAAAAATACTGTTATTATTTTTGAGTTTATGTGAAACATGTTGCACATTTAATCCATATTTCATGTCATAAAATGATATATCACCCATAAAAGGTCAAATACTGCAGTAAAAGCAGTACACAGGTATATAACTACACACATCTACTGTTCTACTGATGACATCAGCTGTACAGAAAACCATCGGATATTTAATAAATCTTTACTTTTAAAATGGTTTTCTAACTTAAAGTAACTTTTTTAAACAGCCAGAAGATGTTTTTGTAATTATTTTATACTGCTAATTACAGAGCTCGTCAAGTATCAGATATGACTCCACATAAAATCACATGTAATGATGTGACTGACTGAATACTGAATACTAGCTGTTGTGTGCCGTCAGCTTAAAAAGTGAAACGTCTGTTCTTATAGATTTAGATCCAGTGTATTATATGTGGAAGCTGATGATCTTTAGTTTTCCTCCCACTGATTTTCCTATTTGATAAAAGTCATCACCTCCTCATCCAAAGAAAACTCCATGCACTCCCTCTGCTAACTCCGAGAGCCCACCCCGTACCACCACCCCAACACCACCACATCACCACCACCCGCATTTCCATTTTTCTGAGTTTCTGCAGAACGGTTCCTGATTTAACTACTACTGATATTTCTATATTAGAAAAAACTGAATAATGAAACAAAATATTTTTAGAATGTCACTCTTATAAACTTTATTTTAAAACAGGTTTTTGTGAAATTATATTCAATGATATTCACTGAATTTTAATGATGCAAGCATCTAATTTTACAGGCATTTAACATTTATTGTTCAAAGTCATTAAATCTGCGAATATGTAAATAATAACTATTCATTTCTATTATTATCTTTCATTTAACCAGTTTTGGTCAATAATCCTACAAGTTACACAACCACTGTAAAATTACATCTTTGACATAATTTCAGATGTTATGTACTTACACAGGTATTAAAAAACTTCCATAGTTACACAACATATGTGTTAATTAACACACAGATCAGTGTGAATTTCACAATCCTTTCGCTATTTTTCACTTTCACTCACTGCATCAGATTTTAGAAATGCATTTTATTCCCTGTTACAGGTTTTTTATGTTCATTCACATTAGACGTGTTCATTTACATTTTCGATGTACGGTTATGCTAACAGTAATCAGTGTACCTAATATTTCTAACACCACTGCACATGTGATTGAAGCTGCGCCTCAGCTGACCCCGCTCTGTGGTTTTACTGCTTCATGGCCAAGCTGCTGTCATTCCCACTCACTTCCACTCTGTTATAATTCCACTAACAGCTGACTGTGGAATATTTAGCAGAGGAAATTTTACGGCCGAACGGGTAACATCCTATCACAGTATCAACACTGGAACTCACTGAGCTCCTGAGAGGGAGCCGTGTTGGTAGAAGCAGTCTACCTGTGGCTGTGGAAGTGATTGGAACACCTGAGTTCAGCGAGTTGGATGAATGAGTGAATGCTTGTGGTAATGCAGTGTGAGAAGTGTGAGGGTTGGCCGAGACCAAGTGGAGACGAGACCAAGACCGAGACCAAGTCGAGAGGAGACCAAGACCAAGACCGAGACAAAAAAGTCTTTAAACTGCAGCCAGATGCTACTTCGTTTACAGGTGTCAGGCATATTTATGTGTTTTTGCGATGCACTCACACAGCCCTCCTCACCGCTGTCTCACTCACTTACTGAGAGGTCAGACGCACGCTCCACTTGACTGTCGCGTCTCTCACGCTCTCTGTTTTTCACATAATGATATTATCCTATATCCTCGCATGTGATTGGCCACAATATGGAGGGATTGGAGTATAGTTGAGCCACTGTGTGAGAGCTGAGCAGCGAAAGGAAATTAAGTGAGGAGCCGGCTCTCGCTCAATGGGAATCAACTCTTCTGATTCACTACAAAGTACTCTCTAAGCACGGCTCTTAGGGCTGATGCTTTTGAAATGACTGAAAGATTAATAGGCTCTGTTTTGAGTTTTGTTCAAAAAAGAATGACTTCATATAGGAAAAAAATATATATCACATATGCAGGACACCTTAAACTAGTTTTTTTAATTAAGCAGCAAGGCAGAACAAAATCAGGGCTGTATCAAGACACGAGGACTAAACCCCAATTCAACCAGACCCAGAACTGGTCCGGATGCTTCACCGGGGCGGAGTCTCTGTGGGCTCCCGCCCCTGGCTCCCAGGAGATGGCTGGAGGTGCCTCGTCGCTGGATTATTGTGTAACACTCGTCAGTGTCATTGCAAGTAAAGCTTTCTCTGAGTTTCTCTCGTGCCGCAACTTACCTGTTCTCCTTTCCTGTGCCAGACTTCTTGCCAGCCTGAGGATCACTGTTGGTGAGCTAAAGCCGGAGTCCGAGCTAGCCTGAGCGTCCGTGGAGGATTGTACATAGCCCGTGTGTTCCTTCCCCGTGCCTGTGTTCCTGGAGACCCCTCTTCCCGTGACAACCCCCCCCCCCCCAATATAATTATTTAGCCTTGTTGTGCAAACAAGCCTGCATAACTTAATAAATATAGAATTTGAAAAGTAACAAATGGTATCTAAAAAGATACACTAGGTACTAGATACATGTTCTCATGAGTTTTGACAAACAACCAATTGACTAACATGTGTGTCTCACCTGCTCTTGTTCCACCTCTGTTCTGTCCTCATTCTCCTCTCTCCCTCTCTGTTCCTCTCTCTCTGTTCCTCTCTCTCTGTTCCTCTCTCTCTGTTCCTCTCTCTCCCTCTCTGTTCCTCTCTCTCTGTTCCTCTCTCTCTGTTCCTCTCTCTCTGTTCCTCTCTCTCCCTCTCTGTTCCTCTCTCTCTGTTCCTCTCTCTCTGTTCCTCTCTCTCTGTTCCTCTCTCTCCCTCTCTGTTCCTCTCTCTCTGTTCCTCTCTCTCTGTTCCTCCCTCTCTGTTCCTCTCTCCCTCTTTGTGCTGACAATCAAACCAAACACCAACATCATCAAATATACAGTTGAAACCAGATATTTACATACTCTTCAGATAAAAACACAAACACTTTTTTAATTGTAACATCAAATCAGACTAAATGTTTAATTTTTTTAGATTGATAAATATAAAAAATATATTTGTTAATTTAAGAGTAAAGAGATAAATTGTCTGTGTTTCTTAATTGCAAATGGCACCAAATTGTATTCAAAATTGAGCCACACTTATGGAGGTCCACAATTCTTTTCCTGGTGTTTTGGTTGACATCTCTTGATTTTCCCATGTCAAAGAAACAGGCTCTGTGTTTTGGGGGTGCCTTATATGCATCCACAGGTGTGCCACCAATTTACTCAAATGAACTCTACTAACCTATCAGAAGCTTCTTAAGCTCAGAATGGAATCATCTGGAGTTTTCTTATTAATTAAAGACACAATAAACTCAGTTTATATACTCATAAATTTGATGAAAGTGATAAAAAATAGACAGCTCTCTCTCTTTATTCTGATATTTAACTAATTCAAAAGATATTTCAATATTTATTTATCTAAAACAAAACAAGTTTACTCTAAATTGATGTTGTACAGTAAAAAAATGTATTTTTCCCTAGAGTGTATGTAAATATCTGGTTTCAACTGTGAATATACTGCTGTGTATTGAAATTCCTCGTTTTGCATAGAAATATACTGAACACATACAAAGCATAATATATAAAATAACATCTACCTGAGTTTTTTCTTTGAAAGAAGCTCCTTATGTCCATTGTTGTGTTCATCAGTACATAACTGAAACCGATTTAGAGAGTTTGTTTAGCCGTGGAGGCTAACAACTGAAAATATGAAATAAACACACATGTAAGCTAAGACTCTCTAAAAAATCAGCATTGTTGTTCGGCTTTTCATTTGGCCATTTGTTGATTCACTCAAAGAGCAAGTAACGTAATATGGGTCAAGTGATCAGTTTGATATCAATCTTTTGTGATACACCGTCATATTTACATTATTTGTACAGTACAAATGATTTGCTTTAGTACCTGGTCAAACTTAAGCTCTCCTCTGTCTGCCTGGCTGCACTTCTCCTACAGCAAGCTCGCAGGCAGCAGCTTCTCCCCCCTCGCTCACATGTAAGTGCTGTGCTCAATCGCCTAGTGTCCGAGCTCGGATCATACCAAAATGAATAATGTGTGTAGTTTTTTGTTTTATACAGTTGTCAGTCAGGCACCTAACTATGAAACACTCCAAAAGACCCCGGGCTTCTGAAAAAATGACCCGGGCTTAAGCCCAGTAAGCCACCCCCCCGCTCCGCCGATGGTTGACTCCAAATCTCCCGACCACTATGTTGATCTGAGAAAGCAAGACCGAGACAGCAAGACCAAGACAAGGCCGAGGGATCCGAGACCAAGACAAGACCAAAGTCCGTCGAGACCAAGACAAGACCAAGACCACGTAAAAGTGGTCTTGAGACCAAGACCGGTCTCGAGACATCCAACTCTACTAACCAGCCACACATGCTCACCATGGCAGCCCAGAAGGACCAACGGTCTGAGCCCACCGTCTTCGTCTGTGCTGGTTAAACCCACAGCTAACAGAACAGCTGCTCTATAGACATGAACAAGGACCTGTTAACTCAGGTAAATTCATCTGTTCCATCTGTTCTCCTAACGGTCATCCATTCAGGGTCCAGGTGCCCCCCACCTCTCATCAGCAGACAGATCGCCAGAGGTGGGTTAACTATGGCTCACCACTGGTGCTGTACACAAACACATCCACCAAGCACACGTCCAATCACAGCAAAATGTCCACAGCAGGTCGCTCTGTCATGAGTGGATCATTTAAACAGACAAACTCATGCTTATGACTCTTTAAACTCTCACAGCTGATCACTGATCACTAACACCTGGATCCACTTACTGTCTTTAATAACAGGGGACCTCCTGTCTCACACAGCCGTCTGTACGACCTGAACACTGCAGTGGGACGCCCTCTCCACTGCTGTCACATCACTAAGGTGGTCCAAGCAGGGCTTTGTGGGGTTTTCTTAAATATTGTGTGTTGCACACGCTGTAATATCAATGGTAAATAATCAGCAACACCTTTCTACTCCACTCAAGCACTCAAAGCACTCCATACAGCATGTTTCAGGAAGTCACGACCAGTGATGGGAATAACGGCGTTACAAGTAACGCGACAATATATACGCGGCGTTTTTTCCTCAATAGTTTCGTCACGTTTACTGTCTAAGGACAGCGCTAGCAAGCACTCTCTGCTTATGAGCAAAAAAAAAAAAAAAAAACAGCGGAAGTTTTAGGAGTGACGGCGAGAGAGAGAGAGAGACAGAGAGAGAGACAGAGAGAGAGAGAAATAGTTTGAAATGGTTATTTAAAAAAAGGGTAAAAGTAAACTTGTGCATAGGATTTTAAAATTGACAATTTATAGTTGCATTTAAAGTTATGAAATATGATTCATTAAAGATGTTTGTGGTTGTTACAGTAAAAAATATAACTTTTTCTACTCTGATTTTATGGTTTTTGTCTGATTTTAGATCAATTGTGTTAATACAGTATGTCAAAATGAAAACATGACTGTAAATTCAGACACGTGAGGTTGTGCTGAAAAGAATGATACCAAACAAGGCAAAGTAAATAGTTTTTAAAGGTAAAATGTGGAGGGAAAATCAAAAGTAGTTAAAATGGCCAATTATACCCTGGACCCCAGAGGGTTAAACTTTTTTTTTTAAAGTAACGCAATAGTTACTTTTCAAGTAATTAATTACTTTTAGAATATTGTAACTCAGTTACTAACTCAGTTACTTTTTTGAACAAGTAACTAGTAACTATAATTAATTACTTTTTCAAAGTAACTTGCCCAACACTGGTCACGACTCCCTCACAGGAGGAAATAACCTCACTGAAGCTCACCTGCTGATCCCGAAAAGCACAAAATCTTCATCGCGCTTTTACATTCTTGTGTTTTTAAATAGTCCCAAACTCTAACTTACAGAATATTTCCTGATTTTAAGAACTGTGTGTGTGTGTGTGTGTGTGTGTGTGTGTGTGTGTGTGTGTGTGTGTGTGTGTGTGTGTGTGTGTGTGTGTCCAATGCATCCATCAGAGTATGAATGTGTGAATGTTGAATAGAAACAGCATAGAAAAAAGTGCTGGTTTGAATGAGGTGCTTTGAGTGTTCAGAGTAGAATAGTGTTGTATAAGAACCAGTCCATTTACTACTTACAGACCCACACAGGCATGCACTGATTCATCCAAACATGTTGCGCCCTCTGGAAGCTGCTGTTTGCTGCAACTGACACAAACGCTCGCAGCGTGCAGACACACGCCAGCGTAGAGGTTTGTCTGAGCGCGCGCACACCTTCACTCTGACGCCTGTTAGGCCTCTCAGAGTGAGCCGTGACCGGCTTTGACAGCGAGTGTTCTCCATTTATGTTTTATTCACAGTTTGGTCACCTGGAAAGCGACAGCCAGGAACAAACAAACACTTTAGGAGAGCTTTGCAGTAACCACAGGCTTCACGCCGCGCCGACTGACGTGTCACGCCGACCAAACATTCATCAGGGAAGTGCATCTATACACAACTGCTGCCGCCATGCAGCATCAGTGACATGTGACAAAATGTGGCAACGATTAGGGCAACGGCTGTCTTATTAAAGGCAGAAACACAAAAGAGTTCAGGTCTTTAGTCTCAGGGGTTCGCCATCATTTATAAAGCGCCAAATCACAACAACAATCACCTTAAGGGGCTTTATACTGTAAGATAAAGACCCTACAGTTATACAACAAAGAAAACCCCAACAATCACATGACCCCCTATGAGCAAGTGCTTTGGCAACTGTAGGAAGGAAAAACTGCCTTTTAAGAGGAAGAAACCATCTGCTGCAACCCATTTCACAAAAACAGAGGGAGCCTGTTACAGCATTACATCATGTTACACACCTGGACTCACCTGAAACTTTCATCAGCCAGTCACATGATGACTGGTGATGTCACAAAGCCCCTCTTTTATGTACAGTCCGTGACCTAAACATGTCCTCCTCTCCCCACACGTTAATTGGCATTTCTTTATTTCCTTGGTTCCTTTACTCGTCTGCACTCTATTTGTTTCCTCTCCTCGTGTCCTTTTCTAGCTCCCTTATCTCTTCTTTTTTTCTCCTTCTGGTTTCCTTTTCTCGTTTGCTCTCTTTGTTTGCTCTGCTCCTTCCATGTAAAGGAGACATGTAGACAAATAAGTGACATCTTTTATATACAGTGTATGATCCTCTGTGTGTCTTCCTGAGGAGCATGATCATAAATGAATGAATAAATGAATTAATGAAATGTCAGAGCAGTTTTTACTGAAACGCATGCTTTTAGTTTCTGTTTTCAGTGAGCTGTGAAACTGCAGGCTGACCCCACAGTGCCCCCTGCTGGCGCCATGGGTGGGGTCTCTTCAGGCAGCATGAAGCCCGTGTGAGTGGATAGTGGCCGGACGTGGTTATGGCAGCAGTGATGCAAGCGTGTGACTCCTCAGAGTGAGCTCTGATGGTTGGCGAGCATTCGTGCAGCATGTGAGGCTCACAGACTGAGAAGTGGAGAAGTAACAGGGAGCTCGGCGCCTCCATCATCTCCACTCCCCTCTGGCGGTCCTCCTGTGAGCCTCCAGCAGAAAAGGGCTGTTTGTTGTGACAGCCTCTGAAATTCGTTTGTACTTCCTGTCACCCTCTGCTGCCGCCTTCACCTCATCAATTTCTTGAAGCATCTGCACGTGACAGGAAGTCCAAGTGCACGAACAGCGGACCAGGTCCTCGGGGACGAGCTGCAAAAGAGAGCTCGTTAGCAGAACAAACCGACAGGATGGAGGCGAGCAAGGAGCAGAGGGAGGCCGACTGTGGCATCGCGTCCAGGACCCCTTGATGAATGACCCTCGCCTCATTTCTTCCTTTCCTATTCTTGCTTCCTATCCTCTCTAAACTTTCTCTCATCTCCTTCATTTACCTCTACTTTTCTTTCCTTTCCTTGTCTTCTTTCCTCTTCTAGTTTCTTTTTCTTTCCTTTACGTGTTTAATTCTTTACTCTTTGGTTCCTCTCCTCCTTTCCTATCCTTGTTTCTTTCTTCTCCTTATGTCCTAGCCTGGTTTCCTTTGCTTAAATCATTCCCACCTGTGGACATCTCTGTACACCTCCTCCATCTAAAGCACAGTACACAGTGCAACAGTTACACCCTTTACACGCCCACTGCGGAGAAAATAACAAAGTTTACTGAAATATATTTAATCTCTGTAATATTCTGGATATTTGTAATTGTATATATTAGAATTATTTCTTATATTTTGTAAACTTTGTAATATTATGTATTATTTTATTCAGTTAAGTCTGTTACTGTTCTTATTGTCGAAGCGACTCCAACCACATAATTTCCTTAGGGATTAATATAGTATTCTGATTCTGATGTTTTCCCCATCCTTGTGTCCTGTTCACTCAGTTCCTCTCCTCCATTCCCCTCCTTGTTCCCTTGCCTCATCTCCTTTTGTTAATTTCTTTCCTCTCCTTGTTTCCCATCTTCAGATTCAGAGGAATGCTCAGTTATCAGCTGTGTAGAAGGCAGAAAGACTTTCACTTTCAATTTTGTTTAAAACTCACAGCGCTGTATATTGTCCATCTGACAGTCAAAGAGGCCCCGCCTCTAAGGTCTCAAACTTTAATCCAGTTTAAACAGGTGACTTATAAAAACATTGTCCCCCCTACAGGTGTTATAAAGGAGGACATCTACAAATTATCCATACAGACCAAACAATGTTTATATCAGGCTGGAAATGTGTTTATTTCTGATGTAAAGTTTTAACATGGGAGTCTATGGGGACTGACTCATTGCTGCCTCTGCTGGACGTCAGAGGAACTGCCTCGCTGAAGGACACCCACCAACTCTGGCTGGGGATTTAGGTTTTTTTTAAAGCCAGTTGATAATGGACATGTATAAATTGCTTCACAGCAGACCCTCTGGTATAATCTCAGTTTCTCTTTCTCTTCTTGTCCCCTCTTTCTTCCTCTGATAGTTTGCTTCCATTTCCTGTTTCCTGTCCTTGTTTTCTGTCCTTGCTCCCGGCCCTCAGCGGGTCTCCTTTATATTCCACAGATCACCTGCTCACAGAGCTCTTTGACAGCTTCTGACAATCCTGCTCATAGAAATGCTGCACTTGGTCCCTTGTGGTTCACGCTAAGGCCAAGCATCACCCACATTCCCCTGCTGGATCTCTCTCTCACAGACACACAGGAAATGCAGAAATCCTACAGACCTGTGGGGAAAGACAGTGAGATCACTCCGTGAATAGAGAATGAGGAAATTTGAGCAGGATGGAGAATTTAGGCCTCATTTCGACCTTCCCACTGTTATTACAGACAGTGAAATATCTACAGACCCACAGCTCTACTTTTTCTGCCTCACTGATATTCTTTTAAACAGCTGAGCAGACGCACTGGCATATCTCAGGGTCCTTTCAAAAAACCCTTAGTGTAAGCGTAGTAAATGCAGTGTTGCAGGTCAGTAAATGCAGTTAGTGTGTATGTTTTTCTGTTGCTGCATGCAGATAGGTGACAAACGAAAGGTAAGATCCAAACCGTACAGAGTAACAGAGGAAGGAGAAAGTAAACCGGCACTGATGCACAAGCACCTGCAGTTCCTCTTACAACCACCAGAGGCTCCAGCATTGAGTCGGTCCCCCATAGAGTCACATGTTAAATGTCCAACTTTACAGCAGAAATAAACATAAATAAAAAAAATTAAAAAAAAAAAAAAAAAAAAACTTTAGGGTTTTGTTCAGTTCCCTTAGTGCCTTCAGCATCTTCTATCCATTAGCTTTCATAAATGATGCTTTCACAGCATGCAGACGACATAAATTATTACTGCGTCTGTCACAGGACTTCAGAAATAATTCAGCTTCTGAGACCAGCAGTGGGAACAGTGGACTGATTCTGATGATAGCTGTCAGTTTGGATGTATGTGCAGCTGTAATCTATCAGTGAGGAAAAACAGAGACGCCTCACAGTGTGCCAGAACATCATCAGGACTGATTCAGGTGTCTCTGAAAGGATAGGCTGGCTGTGCTCTTTGCTTCATATTAAGGTTGAATCTGGAGGTTGGACCTGACACATATCAAAGGTCAGTGCTTCCTATATATGAAGCCAACATGGCAGTACCAAACAAACGCAGTTTCATCCTCAGCTTTCCTCTGTGACCCGGGGCTGAATACTTATTAGAATAGATCCATGCTAGCCCAGCGAACATCTGGATGGGCTGGTGGGTTTTTTGTCAGCGTGTAGCCATCTCCAGAAATCAACACACTCGGCTAACAAGTGAAATATTCCAGGTTTGACACCAGGAACATGAAAAACACATTGTTGTACAGAACAAGTATTTTCATAGGAGTTACGGTCTTGGATTTAGTGAGCAGTTTTTAAACAGGTGCACTGAGGCAAATTGGTGCATTTGTCAATCTGAGCAGTTGGAGTCAGTTGATGACTTTTAGAATCATCTTTTCTGACTGGATGATTAGAACTGAAACTTTACATGTCTGTAGTGGATTCTCCCACATTTCAACTCATCTAACCTAATTTCATGTCTCTGTTTTTAATCTATATAGTTTATCTCCCCACTATCACACAGTTAGTCTCAAAATAAAACTCACAAAAAAAACTCAAACAGTTAAAGATTAAAAACTATTTTACCTGCTCATTTGATGCCAGTTCCCCTCTTTCTCTTTATGCCACTTACTCACTGATACTCTAGCACACACACAAACACTCACACACAGCAAATATTCTGATTTTTCATTTGAGATTCTTGAGTTTAGATATTTAAAATACATAGTTCCACCCTTCAAGTGATTTAAAGAATATGAGCTTTCAATATCCATTCAGATTTTTTTGCTGATTCTAAATTTTCTTTTGTCATTAGTCAGTTTTTTCTAATGTATATTTTAAAGATGTTCAGCTACTATCCAACTTTGAAACTTATTCTGCTGTGTGAACTTTAACTTTCAACAGTTCTGCACTTTGCCTTTCAGGTGAATGATTCGGTGTATTTAATATACACACCAGTATACAAAATTAAACAATTATAAAAAATTCAACTCAAACCATTCAGCTGTCAGCATTCACATTGCATTTTCTTCAGGAAATGTATTCTCTAGTTTCATAGTGTAATCTTCACATGCTTTATCCAAAGCACATTCTCTGTTGATTCACTCGCTAATTATATTCACAGTATTCACTCTGTGTCTTTAGGGCTTCGCTAGCTTAGCTTAGCTTAGCTCATAGCTAACTCGCTAGCAGCATGGCCTCTTCACCTGTTCCTCTTGCACTTTCCTGCTCATTGTGACAGGTGTTTAGTTAATCCTCTGCCTCCTTTAGCAGCAATGGTGCTTGTAATAAATTTAGCCTATTTGCAGCTCTGGAGGCTAGGATAACTGAATTGACTATGTGCACGTTAGCATATGCTACTTCCGGTGCGGAAACTCCTGTGGGGAGCTTTGTTTCCGGTGTCCTATTCGTGCCTTGTTTACGGTCCAAAACAAGTTAAGCAAATGAATGAATCAAGCGGCGATTTACATTTCTATAGATGTCTTGGGCATTTACCCAATATATCTGTAAATGATGTTCATCGACTTGTCGATATTTTTCCCCTGCGCCTCAGAGCAAAAGAGAAAAGGGATTCAAATGTTATATTTCTCAGCGGTCCCTCGTTTATCGCGGCTGTTATGTTCTAAAAATAACCAGCGATAGGTGAAATCAAGTAGCCAATTTTATTTTTTGACGGTGCAAAACGTTTCGTGGACATCGTAGACATACAGTACTGCACTTCAGAGTCACACTGCTAGCGATCGATGCAGCGATTCTGTACTGTACAGGAGAGACGTTACGGAGGAGATCGTCTGCAGCGATCAGGACGCAGGACACAATGTGACGTAAAAATAAGCATGCAAACTTGCACTAAAAAATCCGCGAAACAGCGAGGTGAAAGGTGAACCGCATTATAGCGAGGGACCACTGTAATTTTGAAGGTAAGTCACAACATACCCTTCGTAAATACTAATGTATAGAAACCCTTACCAGCAATCATTCATTTTTTGTGTGGCTTTTTTTCACGGTTTGTTAACATGCTGTGTAGGTGTGTACTTGACTAGCTGATATCGACATAATGGGGGAAACATCTGGTTTGACTATTCTTCACCTGTAGTTTGAATGCTGAACATTTGCCTGTTTAAATCATAAGAACAGTCACTATACAGAGATGTGCTTCTGAAGGTGGACGATGTGTCTTCTGATTTTGTAATGCAGTTCTGCTTGTGTTGAGTGATGTAAACAACTGATCGATCTAAACTCTTTAAACGTCAAAATTGATCATTAGATTTTTTATGACACAACAGTGGTGAGTGTTCCCACCTTCTGCTCTTTGTAACTTAACGCGATCTTTCCGTTTTCGAGTTTTGGACATGATTTTGGAGTATATCTTAGCAGTAGCGATTGACTGCAAAGTAAAGCTACCGGAAATGTACAACCCCACATCCGGTCTCAAACCAGGAAGTTAGCATTTTCTCGTGCACAGGGTCAATTGGAGACTCTGCTTCACACCCTCGAAAAACCCGTAGCTAGCCAGACCCCTGTACATCCCAGTACATTACCAACCCATTCATCTGTCTCCAAGTGTTTTTCACCACTTGGTGACACACCCGCAGGGGATCAAACTCCATAGTCAATTGTCTTCCAGGAGCTAGAGCAGGCAAAATTGAGGGAAATTTAAAACTTTGGAAAATTTTAAAAATTGATCAACAAATAAATGTGCTCTGCCTTATAGAAACCAGGTTACAGCAGCAACACGATACTGATTCGTTTAAACTACTGTCAGAATCCTCAAAGCACAGGCAGAGGAGAGGGTGTGGCAGCAATCTTCCACTCCAGTTTATTAATCAACCAGAGACCAAGACAGACTTTTAATTCATTTGAAAGCCTGATGCTTAGCCTTGTCCACCCTAGCTGGAAAATTCAAAAACCAGTCTTATTTGTCATCATCTATCAGTCAGCTGGGCCTTACACAGAGTTTCTGTCTGATTTCTCAGACCTTTTATCTGATTTAGTGCTCAACTCAGATAAAATAATTATTGTGGGTGATTTTAACATCCATGTAGATGCTAAAAATGACAGCCTCAACACAGCATTTAATCTGTTATTAGACTCAAATGGCTTCTCTCAAAATGTAAAAGAACCCACCCTCCACTTTAATCACAATCTAGATCTTGCTTTAACATATGACATAGAAACTGAACATTTAACAGTGTTTCCTGAAAACCCTCTCTTGTCTGATTATTTCCTAATAACATTTAAATTTACAATAATGGATTCCGCAGCAGTGGGGAGTAGATTTCATCACAGTAGATGTCTTCCTGAAAGTGCTGCTCGTTATTGCTTGTTACAGGCCCGTGTCCTCGGGTACCAAATGCAAACGAGAGCTCGTTAGCTGAACAAACTGACAGGAAAGAGGCGAGTGAGGAGCAGAGGGAGGCGGGCCGAGCAGTGTAATATCGAAGATCCCTCAATGAATCAGGACAAGCTCTCTCTTCTCCTGTCCTGATTTTATTCCTATCTTCTTTCTCCCTTATCCTTCACCTTATTTCCTTTTCTTTTCTCCTTTCCTATATTTGACTTCTTTCCCCTCCTCATTTGCTACCCTGATTTCATTTGCTTGTTTCCTTTTCTATCCTGGCTTCCTTTGTACTACTACTACCACCATTTCTTTTTTCTTTCCAGTACTTCTTTCTATTCTCATGTTTTTCCCCATCCTAGCCTCTGTTCCTCGCCTTGTTTCTTTTCCTTATTTCTTGAAGGCTACTTGTTTGCTTTCCTAGGTTCCAGTGCTCCATTCCTATCCTTGTTCACTCATCTCATGTACTCATTTCATTTTTTGTTCTTTCCTCTCTTTGTTTCCTGTCTTCATATTCATATTCTCATTTATTAGCTGTATGTCAGCACAGATAGATTTATAGTCCCAAATCACCTGCACTTTATACTGTAAGAAGCTGTCATGTAGCTGTTTGCAACCATGCTCTAACCACATTAGAAAGAAACACATGTATGTAATTCATTAAATAATAAATACCTGATTGATATTTCTCGCGCTGTAAGAGACAGTCTAACTGGACCTGGATTCTACATGAAAACATCAACATCTACACTTCGACCAGATATGAAAAAATCGTAACTGTGCAACAGACGTCAGTTTGTTCATGTAAAAGTTCCACTGGGGTCAGTGCTAGGACCAATTCTGCTTCTCTTAGGAAGTATCATTAGAAGGCATAGCATACACTTTCACTGCTATGCAGATGACACACAACTTTCTCTATCCATGAAGCCAGATAACACACACCAATCAGTTAAAGTGCAGGAATTTCTCAAAGACATAAAGACCTGAATGACCTCTAATTTTCTGCTTCTAAATTCAGATAAAACTGAGGTTATTGTACTCGGCCCTGAAAATCTTAGAAATATGGTATCTAACCTGATTCTTACTCTGGATGGCATTACCTTGGCCTCCAGTAACAATGTGAGGAATCTTGGAGTCATTTCTGTCCTTCAATGAACATATTAAAAAAAAAATATAGGACTGCATTCTTCCATTTGACACTGAATCCTCCTTTAGCTAAGATGCAATAGGCTAAGGTCGCTCCTAAACTCTAAATTATTGACAGCTGTGGGAAAAGCCAAATTTCCTGATCGATTTTCACCCTCAGCTCCTTTTTATCCTGTGAAAAGGACAAAAGAACAGAAATAAAGAAGTGGCTGTCAAGCTTTTAACCAACAAAAATATCACAAGTAAATCCCCAAAAGATGAAAGTAAATCAGTGCAAACACAACCGGAAATCTTTCATGTTGATGTGATTAACAGTGTGTGTGTCTGCTGATGATTTCACATCATAACAAGCCACAGAAGATTAAAGTTTGGGAACAGCTGCTCCTGATATGTAGCTGCCAGTAAACACTAAAAGTACTTCTTATTCTAAATGAGCCATTCCAGTCGCATTAATCTCAGTTAAGATAGTCTGTAGCAGCACATCATGATGAGTTATTTAAACTCATCAAATATGCCGTAAACCATAAATGCTCTGCAGCGTTTTCCTCTGAAATCAAGTGATGGAGCAGAAAAGTAGTCTGAAATTGGGTTTGGGTTTTTTTTGTTCTGTTCTGTAATCTCAGACCGATATCTGATGTGAAGTGCTGTTTTTAAAATCCCGACACTTCACCGTGAGGGGGGATTCCTCTGAAGTGCCTGGCCTTGAGTGCAGGTTAATAACTTACACACACTCCCACTTCAGATCATCAGCCTAATGCATAGTGGAGAAAAACATGACATTCTGGTTACATTCTGTATGGACTCTGACAGGAGGTGCGGTAGGATTTGTTCCCATGGAAACGCTCTGAAAGCTTTGTGACAACTACTGACGTCATCTGAGCTGTTTCTACTCTTTGAGGTGTCCCTTTTTTATTCTTTAATCTTCATTGGGTTCAAATCCCATTTATCCAAGCTGAACAGCAACAGGGTCACCATGGACAGAGAAAACAGTCTGCTGCATCCACCTGCTAATATCTGTGCTTTGCTCTCTTTATCTGTCGTGTAACTGCGAGCATCTCCAGCCGCTTCAGTCAGTATCCACCTGCACACACAGCCTCCATATCTGAAAGTTCCCATGGTCAGTGGTCCTATGGAGCCTCTGCAGCAGAGTGGAGGCAGTGGAGCACTGCAGCAACCTGCAGGTCTGAAAATAGTTTGCATTACTAAGGGCGTGGCCTCTCAGACTGATTGGTGGATGATGACACAGGTGGTTGCAGCTGCTAGTTTCACCTGAACTGGGCCTCTGGACCATGTTTGTCCTGTTGGAGCCTTTTAGAGCATTTTTAATGACTTCATGTGACCAATAACATGGCTGCTGCGAGGTTACTGTACTAACAGACTGTTGAAAATGCTAATGCTGAAGCTTCAGACTGCGGCATCAGTGAAACTCATGGTGGCAGGTCTGTGATTATCATACTTTTCATGTTTCAAGTCTGGCAGAAATTCTGCAGCGGTCGAGGTGAAAGAACTCGGCCGAGTTCTTCAGGCTCTTTATTCTCTGCACTGAGCACTTTTCACATTCCACAGATGTGGCGAGCTTTTAACTTGTGAAACAATTAGCGACTCTTATAAGATTGTTGGAATAATAAAAATACCTGCTCTTTCCTGTTACATCCATAAACTGACAGAGCTTCTGTTAGAAGGAGTGACAGACAGATGTCACGCACTGATTGGACCACATTATGCTGCTACTACTGCAGCTCAACAATCATGAGCAGAAGATCAGCCAGTAAACTCTGTTTACTACTGTGTGTGTGTGTGTGTGTGTGTGTGTGTGTGTGAGTGTGAGAGTGTGTGTGAGAGAGAGAGAGAGAGCACGCACGGGTATTTTCACATCGTTATTTCAATTATATGTGTGTGTGTGTGTGTGTGTGTGTGTGTGTGTGTGTGTGTGTGTGTGTGTGTGTGTGTGGTGGGGAATACACAGTGACAGCTCATGAATAATTCTCCCCCTGTGCAGGAAGCGTGTGTTTATCTACCCTTTAGACTGCTTATTGACACACACACACACACACACACACACACACAGAAATGATAATGCCACAGATAATTAAGAGTGATACTGAATTAGAGGATGGATGAGATAGTCCCACTTTGTGTCCAATTAAAAAGTTCTGCAGCCCTTGTTTGCAGAAAATTAATGTGAATCCACACGGAGACGTTCATGTATGTTGGATTTTCGTTCCTGCGCATACACACATACACACACACAGAAATAAATCAGAATAAACACGCTGAGGCAGCCGGGTGGGAGTGCTGCAGACATTTATCAGACGGGCTAACAAAGGGAAGTCAGAGTGATGCTCCTGAAGATTAACAGGGTGGTTTCACTGCAGTCAGTGTCAGTTTACTGCCTGATGCATTCACTGACATCCTGTTCACAATGCAGTTTGAATCCACTTTCCTCTTTGAGGCTGCGTTTCTGTTCAGAAAAAAAAAATTCTTTGTTTGTGCGTCTGCGACAAGCTCAGATCGAACAACAGAGGCCTCACAGGTGACGGGGGTCACCGGCAAATTAAGATCATCTCTCCAGTCCCACCGTCCCACTGTGAGATCACCATGTGAATACTCTGTCCACCCCTCCCCCCTTACACATGCTGTGTGGCCCAAACAGGGTTTAGTTACATGAAAGTAGCAAAGTGTGCTTTAACATATAACAGGCAGCCTTACCCAGCACTCACATCTCAGCACCAGCATTTTGGAGTATTCTGACCATGTCTGGGTGAGAGGGTGGATATGTGCTATAAATAACAAACCAATAAATTATATTATAATTTATATCAGGTATAAATTATAAAGGTGCTCAATAAAGGTGTTTGGACTGAAATAATAAACCAACAAAGAAAGAGACGATGACTGATACACAACCTGTCCATCCACTTCGACGAACCTTTGTTCCTGCCATGGTTACTACAGCCTGCAGAGGGCGCTTTCTAGCAACTGAAGCTGTCTAACAAAAGTCACCAAAAAAACCCGGTGGATCCAAAACACTGATGTCCAGAAACCGGTGGGTGGGTGATTGAGCGGATCATGCTTTGGATATAAAGCCTATAAAACAGAGAAGAAACTGTCTTTCCTATTAGTGATTTTTATTTAGTGATTTTGTTGGCATCAATAATCATCATGGATCATTTTTTAAATCAGTCATTGGTTTATTTCTGTTATTACTGTTGTTGTGTAAAGTGCCTTGGGTTGCTATTACCTAACAAGCCAAAGATTCCTGTTTGATCCCAGGAGGAGACAACGATCTCAAGTGGTGTAAATCAAATACACACCCCTGCCGTGGGGATCTCTAGTGAATAACAGAGCGGCCGAAAGCAGCTTTTTGTCTCACGGCTGAAGAAGTGTCATGAAAAGTCATTTGCAGCTGATCTGCAAACATCCTTTGTTGTGTTTTTTGTGTTAAAGTTTCCATAAACTGCTGCGGTCAGTAAAACACTCAGCCGAGGGCACCACGAAGCACAGAGACGCTCTGAGGAGACGCCCGACCCTCCAACACTGCCACCACACACACACTGACACACACACGCTGACACACACACGTACAGACACACACACACACAGTGACAGGGTGGCAGGGTTACCAGTCACTGTGAGCAATCAGAGCAGTGTGCAGAGACAGAGATGCCACATACCTGCCACCATCCATCAACATCACAGCCCCACACTCGTCCAATTAAATTCATGTCAACAGCAGCGAGAAGAGAAGAGAAGAGAAGAGAAGAGAAGAGAAGAGAAGAGAAGAGTCAAACTGAAACCATGAAGCAGTTTAATAAAAATGTGGTAATTTAAACAGGAGCTCATGTAGCAAAATCTGATATTGTAGTGGAAAAATAATAAACCCAGTTTTGTTAAAAGCACCAGGATTACAAGCAGGCCTCATTCTGTGCTGGAAATCACTGCAGGTGCTCAGAAATGCTTTTTAAAACCATCGACAGTGAACGCAGCTCATTACTGCATCCACACAGGAAGTTCAAACCCCACCATGCAAAGAACAAACAGACCCCCAGAAACGCTGCCCCCTTTCTCTGAGGTCGTGTCAGATGAGGCTGAGTGGAGACCGTCCCACACTCTTCAGGCTAAATAGAGCAGGAACCATCCAGCCTGGTGTAAGCACACAGGTCAAAACGCTCTGTTAGTACAGTAACCTCACAGCAGCCATAGTGCTGGTCACATGACGTCATTTAAAAATGCTCCAAAAGGCTCCAGAGGTCCAGTTCAGGTGAAGCTAGCAGACAGCTAGCAGCAACAGCTGCCTGTGTCAGCATCCACCTGTCAGTCACAGAGGGCACGCCCCTAATGATGCAACCTCTAAGCATTAATGCAATTTAAACAGGTGAGTTATAAAAACATCCTCCCTCCATAGCACTGTTATGAAGGAGGAAACATTAATTTGACAAAGAAGAATATAATTCATAAGTAAATAAAAAGGAGAGGATTTAAAATAGAGCCCTGTGGGACACCACAATGCCCCATACTAGTTTTTGTTACTCTTGTGATCTCTGATGGTTACTGCTTCCAGGAAAACTCTGGTTTGGGTGTAAAATACTCAGGACGGACTTTTAGAAGCCCTTAATAAACTGTACTGTTGTACTGTACTGTTGTGTTTAACACAAAATCCCCACTGTTTCCATTACTAATACATACAGCAGGTCTGGGGCTCATTGATCCACAACACTTTTGTTTCTCTGTGTGAAACTGAAAAGTGTCTTTAGTATTTTTATCTGACTCTGAACCATATCAAATATCCAGATATTTTACCACAGTTAAAGTACTTATACTACAATGCACTTTAAACAAGTAAGTCATAAAAAACGTTCTCTCCTCCTACAGGTGTTATGAAGGTTTAAATTATCCACAGAGACCAAACAGTTTGTTTATCAGGCTGTAAACATGTTTATTTCTGCTGTAAAGATTTAAAATGGTAGTCTATGGGCACTGACTTCCTGCTGTTTAACGTGTGCTCTGTATTTTCACAGAGAGATAAATGCAGCGCTGACAGAGATGATATTTTATGTCTCTGCCTGCAGTTATTTGCATGTCTCTTTGTCAAAGCAAAGACTCGACTGACCTCAGGGACGAGGAAGCCGGCCTGTTAAAATGTCAGCCCAAAGACTCAGGCTTATTTACATGCAGCTCCCCGTGGGACTAAGCTGACACCTCCCAGTGCCGCAGACAGACGGGTGGAGTTTCTCCAGCCTCTGCCCCCCCCCTCCGCCTGGACTTCCTCCTCCTGTAACCCTCAGTTTGAATATTCTGTTAAATTAAAACATGTGAAGTAACAGAAGATAACAGCGAGTTCCTTTTATCAGAACAAAGCTGGTTTGTGCCTGGAGGGTGGGAAACTGAAGATATGCAGCGGTCATGCAAAGGCACGCTTGAGTCTGCATAAAGAAAAAACCCTACCCTCTAACCCTCTGCTCAGGCTGTCCTCCTGGACATCTGCAGACCTGCAGGGCCACAAACACGCCTACAAACACACAAGCTGATTTTAAATTCCCAAACTTCTAAAGACATGATTATTTCTCACTGATTTGGTGGTAAACATATAAAACAAGGAGATGGAGCAGAGCAGCAGGAAACTTCAGGCGGAAAAAAAAGACAAAGATGTTTTTATAAAAGCCTTAAAGCCACTCACAGGAACTAACGCAGGAGCAATGGTTGCCATCATGTTGATGTTAATGACTGTTTGTCCTGTGAGAGCTGAGAGAGCGCACAGGTGTTGGAGGAAAACACAAACCACTCTCTGTCTGGCTGCAGGAGGATGGAGAAAGATGGAGACCGAGGACAAGAAGGATGATTGACTCAGATTTAAATATACTAAAGGGGCAGGGCCAAGAGATGGCCACTATAGACTGTATATGAAAGATATGTATATGTAGGTAGCTTCCAGGTGCCTGAAACGTTTTCTAATGACCATCAGGGGGCGCCTCCTCTGAAGTCTGACGTTGTAGAGGTCTGTTAACCATCATGTCCAGCTTCCTAACCCCAACACGCAGCAGTTGAAGTGCTAACTGATTGGTGATGTCACAGTGCCGTCTTTTATATACAGTCTGTGTATATTACTTTCTCTCCATGCTGAACGTGAGAAATACAGTCACTGCTCTCTGTCGCCTGCATATTTCCCCATTCGGACAAATGTCAGCATGTGTGCTGTAATGTGAGGTGATTGGTCAGTTAGGACGCCCGTTTCTTCACCGCAGGAAGTGCAGTGTGGTCAGAAGCAGCAGCAGCTTGTGGTGGTTGAAGGTGATGCTCTCAGAGGGATGCAGGCAGTGATACTGGAGGATCACGCACAGGCCAACAGCACCTCCCTGTGGACCCCTGAAGAACTGCAGGGACTGAGTGGAGCACCCGCAGTTGATTCGTGTCTGTCACTGTTTTTAACGTGAGTGTTTGCTGCCGTGACGTCATCCACTTCTCCTGTAGCTGGTCGGCGTCCACAGGGACTCGGTGTGGATTTTTTTAGGCTTTAACTGGAATCTTCTGCTCTGACTCTTTTACAATTTTGCAGCACTTTTGTTCCTGCACTTCAAGCTGTGTGTCTGTCGTGCACGTGCTCACAGAGCTCTGCATGAAGCTCCAGCTGTTCCCCACGCAGTCCTCCACGGCAGCTTCAAGCAGTGCAAAGCATAAAGTTCCTGTTCAGGCTGTGCTGAGACTGAGGTTTAAGTTCAATAAACCATCTGGGCGCTTTGATAAAATCCTAAATTATAATGAAATAAGCAGCACAGCAGGTGATTCTCATTCATTAAGAGAGAGAAATTAACTTTTATGGATTCATAACTTTCCCAGACACTTCCAATAACAGGTTCAAGCATCTGTTGGACTCCTTTAATTAAAGGAGTTCACCTGTTGCCTCCCTAGGTAACCCCGTGTGCCCACACCTGTGTGACATGAAGGAGCCAAGCTTGATTTCATCAGAGTGACTTATTGTGAGCTCATTGATGGATATTTATTAGTGAATAAGTGATGTGATGATGAGTCTCAGGAGCTTCGGTTCATCAGTAAGATGTAAAAACAGTTTGATGGATGTTGATGGAGCTCTGCTTTGGTGGAGGTCTGGGCTCAGAGCTGCTGCTATGCCCTTTGTGTTTTCATGCACTTTACAGGTTTCTGTGAATCTGCAGCATTAATAATGTGCAGCTGTGTGGACCCATGAGTGACGCATCCATAGTAAAGGTGACTCAGGTGTCTCAGCAGACTGAGCTATAATTCTGCTGCTTGTGGTTAAATGCTAGCTCAGTCCTTATAAAACCCACCAAATCAACAAGAAGCTCCTCCCTGCACTCCAGAATCAGCTGATTTTTTTTCTTCTGTAACTTTATTATATTTAATGAAGACATTCAAAGTTTTACTTTCATAGTATGAATAATTTGAGAGCTACAGGAAGTACATGGGGGGGGGGGGGGGGGGGGGGGGGGCATTTTTACTGATTTTTCCAGCATTTGGCCCTCAGAGCTTTCGTTCAGCAGATCTTCACATGAAACTTTGAAAGTCAATCCACCAAAAAAAACAAAAAAAGTTCCACAACAATTTAGGGAAAAACACAAATTACTTCATGAACACAGCAAGACACGCAATGAAGGTGAGTCCACATTATTTTATCCTGCTCTCACTCTGGCTGCAGCTGACACAGGTATGTGGGAAACAGACTCACCTGGGGAGCAGCTGGTAGCAGCACTGGGCTGTCCTCGTGTAAACGTCCTCCCAGCTACTACCTGTGCTCACCCGGTGGTTGAGCTGAGCTGCGTTTGTGTGGATACTGGAACACATATGTAGTGAGAGGAGTTTTCTGGAAGCAGATTCATGAGTTTAAGGATATTTTTAAGAGGATGTAGGTGTTTCCGTGTCACACCATCCTGTGTTCCAGCCGTCCATCCACCACAACCTTCTCGCTGCTCAGACTCCTTCATGTTAACCCACAGCTGTGTTCATACATGGCATTAAACACACGACCGCTCAGGAATGATGACACAGCAGCTTTTATTTCAGACTGCACTTCAGGCACCAACAGGAAACATTCAGCGGCAACGCATGCAGTTTTTACATCCAGCAATGAGCACGCAGCGCCTACAAAGAACACACACATTCATCGTCACGTCAAGCTTTTGGCATGAGAAGAAAAAGAAGAGAACACTGAATCTAAAGGAACCACAAGAACCGCACAGAACCTCACACCTGATTTAAAGACACAATAAAAATGGAATTTACACTTTTCTTTGGACGTGTTTGAATTATTATTTTGACCTTGATCAGAAGACATCAGCATTTCTAATGCAGCATGAAATGAGCATGACAGAACATCTGGATTCAACATCTGTCTCTGATGAAGTTCTGCAGGTCCTCATAAAATAACCTCTGACGTTAAACTGACCACAGAGTGCAAATCATCATCATCATCATCATGAACACGCTGATGTGCAGGCTCCTCCTCCTCGTCTCCTTCCTCTCTGAGTGGAAGCAGGACATGAAGGTCATGAGTGTGAGGACATCACAGCGTCACATCACTACACTGTACGAACACAGCGAGGGCAGGAAGCAGTGTGTGTGTGTCTAGTTAGTGTTTGGCCTCTCGGGGGTAGAACTCGGCCAGTGTGCTCTGGGGGATCCTCTTCAGCATCTCTTTGGGGAAGATCCTCATGAGCTGCCAGCCAATGTCCAGAGTCTCAAACACGCTGCGGTTCTCATAGGCACCTAAACACAAACACAGGGACAGGTGAACATGGTGTCTGACATCACAGCGGTCTGATGTGGGTATCGGGCGGACGAAGAGTCACATGACCCGTGAAATGCTCCTCCTTATGTGAGGGCACTCAGAGCCTGAAGCAGATAACCCGGGTTAACAGAGAAAGCTAATAACCATCATCATCGTACCTGTCATCTCTGACTGGGAGTTTATTAAAGCAAATAACTCAAAGAAAGCTGGATCTGTTCAACGTAGTTACATAAAGGTGAACAAACAAGCAAACAAAGAGTCCAATGGCACCTTGAGAGATGAAGTTTTTCTCAAACTTGGTGAGGAACTCCAGGTACAGCAGATCATCGGCCGTCAGAGCCTCCTCTCCCACCACTGCCTTCATGGCCTGGACATCCTTCCCTATAGCATAACAGGCATACTGCACACACACAGAAACACACACACTTAGATTAAGCAGGAAGACAGGAGCGTGCAGCCTGGAGCAGGTGTATACGTACGAGCTGGTTGGAGACGTCAGAGTGGTCTCTGCGGGTCATTCCCTCCCCGATGGCGGACTTCATGAGACGGGAGAGAGACGGAAGCACGTTGATGGGAGGATAGATCTGAGTGGAGGAAGACGGGAAGGACAGGTCAGGGTCACCTGATGGCTCTGACGTATGCGAGGATGACTGACAGAGCCTGGCATTCCTCTACCTGAGGCCGGCTACAGAGCTCAGAGCTCCACAGGTGACATCTGAAGGCGGAGCTTTGTTACCTGTCTGTTGTGAAGCTGTCTGTCCACGTAGATCTGTCCCTCAGTGATGTACCCGGTCAGGTCAGGGATGGGATGGGTGATGTCTGCGAGAGATGAGAACTCGCTGTGAAATCCACAAAATCCCAATCCTTTGTATGTGAGATGAGCACGTGTGTGTCTGTGTGTGTGTGTGTGTGTGTGTGTGTACCGTCGTTGGGCATGGTGAGGATGGGGATCTGGGTGATGGAGCCGCTGCGTCCCTCAACCCTGCCGGCTCTCTCGTAGATGGTTGCCAGGTCGGTGTACATGTATCCGGGGAAACCTCGGCGTCCTGGCACTTCCTCTCTGGCTGCGGACACCTGGCGGCGGGGAGCAATCACATGATCATTTCCAGTTTCCTGCAGCGATTTGGGGTTAAGTGAGAGTGAAAGAGCAACTGACCTCTCTGAGCGCCTCTGCGTACGAGCTCATATCGGTGAGGATGACAAGCACGTGCTTCTCACACTGATAGGCCAAGTACTCGGCCGCCGTCAGTGCCAAGCGGGGGGTGATGATCCGCTCGATTCTGCAACACAATGGCCCGATAACCTGTGAGTGTGGGCCGACCCCCGGTGCAGGTTAGCCTTAGCCATCACTAACTCTTAGAAGAACACAGCTCGACCTGCAGAGCACACCTGTCTGCACCTGTAACATTACAAAACTGCTGTTTGAGCGCCTGAAGGTGAACCCCCAAACACTTGACCCGCTCCCACGGCCCATACAGCAAATCTGACATCATCTATGAAACACCTGGAAATCTGCCTTCAGCTCTGTCTGTTTGTCTGTGTGTGTGTAAATGTCAGCGTGCCTGTGTGCCTGTGTGTCTGTGTGTGTATGCAAATGTGTGTTTCTGTGTGCACGTGCTTGTGTGTGTGTGTGTGTGTGTGTGTGTGTGTGTGTGTGTGTGTGTGTGTGTGTGTGTGTGAGCTTTGTTCTACGTCGGGTCGTTGGCCAGGTTGAGGAACAAGCAGACATTGTCCATGGAGCCGTTCTCCTCGAAGTCCGACTTGAAGAACCTGGCTGTCTCCATGTTCACCTGAGGGTGGAGAGAAGATCACTGAGCACTGTGAGTGGGAGTTTGCAGGTGCTGAGTGTGTGGGGCAGCTTTAAGACATCAATAAACTCGCTCTCATATTCAGAGGCTTCTGATGAGGAAGCATCTGAAGAACTCACCCCCATGGCGGCAAAAACAATGGCAAAGTTGTCCTCGCTGTAGTCCATCACGTCCTTTGACTTCTTCACCAAACCGGCCTGCCGGCAGATCTGAGCTGCAATCTGAGACAGAAGAAGAAGAAGAAGAGGGATCTGATTTCCTTTTCAGTCATTACATCCCAATAATGAAGAGGAGGTGATGTGTTTACCGACCCTGCCCCCTCTCGGAGTAGGGTGCGAGTACCTCGTTGTGCGGCAGCCCGGCAGCAGAGAAGATGGGGATCTTCTGCCCTCTGGCGATGCTGTTCATGCCATCGATGGCAGAGATGCCAGTCTGGATCATCTCCTCAGGGTAAATGCGGCACTGAGGGTTTATGGGCTGGCCTGAGGAGAACATGGTTACAAACACATGTATGAAGGAACAGAACACGTGATCCACTGCAGCAGATAATAATAACTCCAAGAAGTCAAAGACAAGTACACCGAGATTCACAGGTGCAGTTTATGAGGACTCGAGGAAGTCAGCATGAAAGCTGAAAACTGAATCTATTTTTCTATTTCAAAACTACAATTTTTAGCAAAATAAAGTTCCTAAAGATAAACTCATCATGACCCGCAGCACAAGAGACTCTGCCCACAACTCTACGTCCTAAAACGCATCCTTTAAATTTATTCCAATCACATTTTACTTAAAAACTCATAGAAAGCTGTTTTTATCGTTTCCCTCCTTCTGAAATCTGATTTTTCTCCAATTAATCCTCCAAACTTTTGATTCTGTGGGTCGTTCTTTGACCTGAACCGCAGGTGAGTCCACGCGATCGAGCCCAGCTCGAACCCTGAGTGACGTCAGTGTGTAACCACATGTTCCACACTGAGGTGAGGTTTTAATGAGAAGGTGAGCGTTACTGTGACTGCGAGTCAAACATACAGACAGAGCCTGATTGACCACGTGTGTCTCTATAAAACATTAAAACCGAGATCAGGTTAAATCTGCTGTGTTTTCTCTCATTTCTGACGTTTGTCCTCCAAACAAGTCGAAGAAACTTTACTGCCTGTTTCAGATGTTTGCATCAGACTGCTGCACCAATCAGATCATGGCAAGTCTCCTCGAAGCAGAGACATACCCATGATGTCCAGGAAGTCTTCGGCCAGGACAGCAGGTCCTCGGTCGATGGGTTTACCCGACCCGTTAAACACACGACCTGCAAACACATAAACACGCCTCAGCACACATCTGGGGACCTCATCACACATTCAACAGCGGACGGGGATTTATGAGGACCTTTGTGAACCTCACTCTGTCACGTGACGTACCCAGCATGTCCTCTGAGACCGGCGTCCGTAATATGTCACCTGTGAACTCGCAGCTGGTCTTCTTGGCATCGATGCCTGCAGTCCCCTCAAACACCTGCAGAAGGCAGAGCGGAGGAGGAAACAGTTCATCGGGGTCCTTCTGGAAGTGCCCACATTGTGTCAGACTGATGTGAATACCTGCACCACAGCTTTGGAGCCGGTGACTTCCAGCACCTGGCCGCTCCTCCTGGTTCCATCCGGCAGCGTGAGGTGGACGATCTCGGCGTACCTCGGGAACTGTCGGTGTGAAGGGAGACCACAAGAGTTACCAACCTCCACTATACACGTGTCAGAAAACATAGCACAGTTCACCATTTATTTGAGGGAAACTACATAAACGGATTTAAACGTGGTGTGAGGACGCTCCGACTGCAGGATCTGCTGGTTTTATTGAGAGACGCTTAGTAAAGAGGACGCTGAGACAAACAGCTGAGGAGGTTTTCCTCTTACCTTAACCTGGTCTAGGATCACCAGCGGCCCGTTGACTCCAGACACAGTTTTGTAGGCTGAGGAGACAAAAACAGCATAAGTCAGTACAGCGTGGGTGGAGCACAGGTTGAGCGCTGCACGGCTGCAGATCTCCACATGACAGCACCGTTTCTCCAACATGTGAAATCTTCTTTTATAAGCTCAAAGTCTCCACCTGCTGGAAGTCACATGAACCACAGTCTGACGGGAGATACGAGCCTTAGAGACTCTGCAGTGTGCAGAACCTAAATATGAATAAAAAAGTCTGGATGTTTCTGTTCAACACGAGCCTCTGAAGACCGTTTCCCTCTCACTTTAAATCACATCACACTGAAAGAACGGGCGTAACGAGCTCGCACATGTTCACCTGTGCAGGTGAGCCTCATCGCTAACACTTTAATCCTGCTCTAAACACTCAGTTTATCACGTCTGTGCTCCTCTCAGGTCTATGTGATGTCACAGAGAGGAGGCCCAGGATCAGACACAGGAGCATTATTCTGAACTGTGACTGTGAACTGCTGTGAAAGAGTGCAGAAATAGATATATAGGTGAGCTGTCAGGAACATTTTTAATGCTCAGCATGTAATTTACAAACCGACAAAAGTAACAGATTACAACGCCAGCACCTGAGAGTACTCTGACATTAAACCCATCAATAAATAAAATGCAGTTTTACTGAACAGCTCCATCGATAATCAGCATAATCAGCCTCCATCATCTTTTTTTTTTTTTTTTCAGCCTCCATCATCGCCTGGTTTATTCCATTAACCCTCATCCTCCTCCTCCTGCTGCGGACCTCAGTCTGCCTGATAATGATGATGATGGTGGTGGCGGTGGTGGGACTCACTGAGGCGCGGTTGGGAGATGTAATCCCGTTTCACGGCCATCACATGTTCCCGGGCGGCAGCGGTGGCGGAGGTGGGAGCGGCGGCCGGGGCTCTGCTCCCGCTGACGGCCGAGGACAGCTCGCTCATCGCCCCGTTCACCATCCCTCTGAGCGCCTTCATCGCCATGTTTCCCCGCAGCGGCGTCCGAGTCGTGACAGCAGCGGCGCATGCGCACGAAACTTCAGCTGCATCAGAAAGGACGCCGAGGAGTGTGTCTATGGAACCTCAGTGATGCTAAAACAACATCATTATTATTATTATTATTATTATTATTATTATTATTATTATTATTATTATTATTATTATACAATAATATAACAATGTGAATGAATAAAAGACAAGCTGATGTTTAAAAATATTTCATTTAACTGAGCTTTTTTGTCAATAAATCATTTTTGTAATAATATTACACTTTTGTAATCTAAACTTCTCATTAGAATAAAAAAAATAATGTTATAATTCTAATACATATAAATGTATGAATTTATAAGTTGAATTTGTTGTGGATGTTCTCTGATCCACACAAGCTCAAATATACACACACACACACCTAAATCTTTAATAAGTGGTGCAGAAGGTTCTTACAGTAGCTTTAATTTGACATGGCCTGTTAACTTCTCGTTAGTGATCACCATTGATGCTGGTAGTTTCTGTTTTTTGGAGCATGAAAGGATTTTTTTTGCGCACTGATTGGAGGGACCAACACTCAGACCAACACTGTGGCTGCCCACAAGGACGAGCCAAACACCTTCTGTACAATGTCTGATGATCAGACGAGACAAAGACTGAGCTGTTTGGACACGATGATAAGAGATATATTTGGAGGCGTAAAGGTGAGGCTTCCAAACCTAAGAGCACTGAACCATCTGTCAAGCATGGTGTTGGTAGCATCATGCTCTGGGCTGTTTCGCAGTCAGTGGCTGGAATAATGAAGGAGGAGGACTGCCTTCAAATTCATCAACTTCACCTCAAATCAGCAGCTAGACGTTTAAAACTTGGACACTAAGGGTGTCCAAATTCATAGGCTGCATCCTCCTGAGGCCACATTTGTAGGCCGATTATGTTACAGCGACGTGACGAAGGCTGTCCAAATTCATAGACTCCTCCAAATGCGGCCGATAAATGCGTCCTCCTGTTCCCCAGATTTGAAGGATGGGTCGGGTGTATCCTTCCTGGTCCACCATATCCCAGAATTCATAGCACAGCCCAGCCAATTCCAGTTTCCAACAATGGTGTCAGTTACTTAGTTTTAATATTACTCTTATTACTTTTTCTGGGTCACAAAATAAACTTTTAAGGCGAGAATGTATGTGTGTAAACTTCAAATATCTGCTTGGTTTATCAAGACATCACATATTTGCAAAAGTCCTCCGACTTTTTCTGAGACATCTGTTACCCACCCGCTCGATAGCTAGCCGGGGTGAGAACAGCAAACTCCTGTCACATTGTTTTCAGCCACCACCCCCGCGGTCTTTCGCTACTCAGGTTAAACATGATACATAAGTCACTTAGATAACTTAAAAATGTTTTTGTTTGGCTTTTTTCTGTGTTTTATTTGTTCGTGAGTAAATCAGTTTGGCTGAGATTATAGTTATAGTTTTCACACAGCTGAATAAACGTCAAACAGAAAACTGATTAAACAGAAGTGTGACATGATCGAGAATTTACGCCAGTGTCCTGTTATATTTTACATAGCAAGGAGCAGACGGCTGAGTTTTTATTAAACTCTACCAAGACACAAAACTGAAGGCTAGACTATGAATTTGGACACCCCCACTGTGTTCCAGCAGAACAATGATCCCAAACGCACATCAGAACTGGTTTTGGATAAAGCAGGATAACATTAAGCTTCTGGAATGTTCTTCCCAAAGCTCTGACCTCAACCCTGTGGAAAGTTTGTGGACTCTGGTTAAAAGCTAGGTCTGTGCCATGAAACTAAACAATTATCTTTGTCCTGTCTTCCTCCCCTCACTCCCAACCAGTCGGAGCTTAGCCTAATTCCCTTCCTGTCGAAAAGGGGGTTTTCTTTCCCACTGTCACCAAAGCGCTTGCTCATATAAAGTGCCTTCGGGTGACTGTTGCTGTGATTTCATGCTAAATATATCATTAAAACTGAATTGAAATGAACTCTGCCAAGTATGGTCAGTATGGTCAGATATAAGCCAGAAAGTGTTTGGTCGACATGTAACTCGCTAAGAGACAAAGATATGTGTGCAGGTGGATCTCTGTGTGGATCAGTGAAAATCCAAAATAAAGTCAAACTTGTTCTTTAAAGTCAGTAAAGATGTTGGACAATCATTCCAACCTGGAAACATAGCCACTCAAAGAAATCATTAAAAGCCCAAAATGACCCTGATGTTGATGAGTGAATGGAAACTTTGACCTCAGAACAGCTTCAGACTGTCTCACCCCGCTTTAAAAGTTAGCCTAAACTACGTTTTGTCCAGTTTTACAGTCTTCACTCAGAATTTTAACATGATCACACAGACAGACATTTCTCCATCAGACAGATGGATTATTACACAACAGATTCTTAAATGAGTTTATTTAAAGTGTGACACAATAAATGTTTCGGCACACACTGACAGCTTTCTTCTTCACAGACAGATGCACAGATTTCTTCTACTTGTTCGGGTGCTACAGCCACAGATGTCATGGAACTGACTGGTTATGCACATGTTTGGCCACCAGGGGGAGCTGGAGCATCAGTGATGTAACCTGATGTCTTGACCTGTTGCTGTGGGAATCAAACCATCAACTTTGACATTTCCTGTGCTGTGTCTGCGTCTCTGAGCTCAGAACCCAGCGTATCCTCTGAACGCCTGAAACATGTCTGATGTCACTTCCTGAAAAACTGCTCTGTGGTGAACAGACCAGACGCGCAGCTGCCGGCGACTATTTTAGGTGGCGGGTGTAGATGGGTCTCTTGGGGCAGGCGGTCAGAGTATGTAAGAGTGTTTCCTGTGTGTGACAGCACAGTGGTGCTCACATCGCGGGGCAGAGTCTGACTGCCAGGTGAATAATCCCAGCTAACGTCAGCTTGCTGTGTCTGAGTCTCGCTCGCACAGCCCGCTCACAGCGTGTGCTTAGGGATGAAAAACGACGCGCTTAAACGTTTTCCAGTCTGACTGAAGGAAACATGAAATTGACTCGAGTCCAAATTTGAACCTTTTTAATGTTCAAATTTTGTAAAACATTAAATTTAATGGAATTAGATGAGTACTAAATGTTCAGTTTAATGTGAGCACATTTTTCTTAATGATTGATTATTTGGACAAATTCAGTTCAATTTTAATTCAATTCAATTTTATTTATGCAGCACCAAATCACAACAACAGTCACCTCAAGGCACTTTATATTGTAAGGTAGACCATACAATAATACATACAGACAAAAACCCAACAATCATATGACCCCCTATGAGCAAGTACTCTGGTGACGGTGGAGAGAAAAAACTCCCTTTTAACAGGAAGAAACCTCCGGTAGAACCAGGCTCAGGGAGGAGCGGCCATCTGCTGCAACCGGTTGGGGTGAAAGAAGGAAGACAGGATAAAAGACACGCTGTGGAAGAGAGACAGAGATTAATAACAAGTATAATTCAATGCAGAGAGGTCTATTAACACATAGTGAGTGAGAAAGGTGACTGAAAAAGAAATAGCCAGTGCATCATGGGAATACCCCAGCAGCCTACAACTATTGCAGCATAACTAAGGGAGGATTAAGGGAGGGTCACCTTATCCAGCCCTAACTATATGGTTTAGCAAAAAGTAATCTTAAAAGTAGAGATAGTGTCTGTCTCCTGAATCCAAACTGGAAGCTGGTTCATATAAGAGGGGCCTGAAAACTGAAGGCTCCCCCTCCCATTCTACTTTTAAATACTCTAGGAACAACAAGTAAGCCTGCAGCGTAAGAGCGAAGCGCTCTAATAGGGTGATATGGTACTTTAAGGTCATTAAGACCTTAAGACTTTTAGGTCATTAAGATAAGATGGGGCCTGATTATTTAAGACCTTGTATGTGAGGAGCAGGATTTTGAATTCAATTCTGGATTTAACAGGAAGCCAATGAAGGGAAGCCAATATAGGAGAAATCTGCTCTCTCTTTCTAGTGCCTGTCAGTACTCTTGCTGCAGCATTTTGGATTAACTGAAGGCTTTTCAGGGAGTTTTTACGACATCCTGATAATAATGAATTACAGTAGTCCAGCCTGGAAGTAATAAATGCATGAACTAGTTTTTCAGCGTCACTCTGAGACAGGATATTTCTAATTTTAGAGATATTGCACAAATGGAAGAAAGCAGTCCTACATATTTGTTTAGTATGTGCATTGAAGGACATATCCTGGTCAAAAATGACTCCAAGGTTCCTCACAGTGTTACTGGAGGCCAAGGTAATGCCATCCAGAGTAAGAATCTGATTAGATACCATATTTCTAAGATTTTCTGGGCCGAGTAAAATAACCTCAGTTTTATCTGAATTTAGAAGCAGAAAATTAGAGGTCATCCAGGTCTTTAAAACTTTCCTGAAGTTTAACTAACTGGTGTGTGTTATCTGGCTTCATGGACAGATAGAGCTGGGTGTCATCTGCATAGCAGTGAAAATGTATGTTAGACCTTCTGATGATACTGCCTAAGGGAAGCATGCATAATGTAAACAGAATTGGTCCTAGCACTGAACCATGTGGAACTCCATCATTAACCTTAGTGTGTGAAGAAGACTCTCCATTTACATGAACAAATTGGAGTCTATTAGATAGATATGATACAAACCACTGCATTGCAGTACCTGAAATACCTACAGCGTGCTTTAATCGCACTAATAGAATATTATGGTCAACAGTATCGAACGCTACACTGAGGTCTAGCAGGACAAGCACAGAGATGAGTCCACTGTCAGAGGCCATAAGAAGATCATTTGTAACCTTCACTAAAGCTGTTTCTGTGCTGTGATTAGCTCTGAAACCTGACTGAAACTCTTCAAATAAGAAAGTCTGCAGGTCTCCATGTAATCGGTTTACTGTTCCAATACTTTTAGCCCTCACTGTACTTCCATCTGTGACTTCATCAAACATGTAAGAATAACCAGGAAGTGTGAGTACGCCACCTGTAATAGTGTGGTGAGCACACGAGCAGAGATTTCCTCCTCTTTGTGTGTCCTTGAATTGCATCTGCAGATGATCTGTTAGCTGTTTGACAGCTACTCTTTCAAGAATTTTTGATATGAAAGGAAGGTGAGAGAATGGCCTGTAATTAGCTACAGCTGGCTACAGCTACAGATGGCTTTTTAAGTAACTACTGCCAGCTTGAAGGCCTGTGGTACGTAGCCGATTATTAGAGAGAGGTTGATCATATTTAAGATTGAAGCATTAATTAATGGCAGCATTTCTTTGAGTCAAGTAATTACTGAAGTTACTCAGAGAGATCAATTGGAGAAAAAGACTAGAGCCTCATAAATAAACCTTTAATTTTACATATTTCAGTTTAGTTTCTCTCAGATTTACTGCTTCATGTTTTTCAGTGTCCTCGTGTGTGAAAAATGAGTATTCTTAGAATAAACCACTGGTTCAGTTTCTTTGTGGTCGTCTCCTTCATGGTCACTAAATCCTGCAGAGCCATAAACTGTCCCTGATGCTCACGGAGGATTTATGCTTCAGCAGGAAAACTGTAATCTTATCTTTCACCTCCTGGGAATGCAGTGACACGTCAGGCCGACACAGCTGCAGCTGCTGTGATTGGTCTGTTCAGCATGGTGAATTCCTGTTTTTGAATGTATCAATGAAAATAACATCATCATGTGAGTATGCGGAACAATAATCACAGCATGAACAGAAGGACTCCCAGACTCTTGAGGTCACTGAAACCATGCTGAGAGCATGTTTGTCCTCCTGTTTCATTCAAGCAGATCCAGATGTGATTATCATGTGTCGATGCTGCAGGGTCAGAGGTCAAATGATGGACAACTTTATGCTCATTAGCTGGATTGACCGGCAGCTGGAAAGGCTCTCATTAGAGGAGTTAGAAGGACAAGAACACGTCAGATGATGCATGACCTCACAGAGTCGTCATGTGACATCTCTGAAGCACAAGGTCAACAACACGCTCAGCTGCATGCAGCACTGTGTTCCTCCTCGTCTTCATTACAAAGCTGCTGAGTCCACACAAATAGGTTGTTGTGGTTTGTTCCTCTTCCTGTGCTCTGATTGGACGCTCAGAGCGTTAAAACTATCTGAGGTCACAAATCCGTGAACTATGTTCAGAAATAAAGGCGCTTTTCTCACACTGGCTCACAGCTTTCACTTTCAGCAAGCATCTCTCACACTCACAGATACCTGCTAATCAGTGACATCCAATCAAAACTCTCATTTTTCACTCAGCAAATCTGAAGCTTTGCCTTATTGGACGGTGTGTTAATACAGTAACCTCACAGCAGCCATTTTATTGGTCATATGATGTAATTAAAAATGCTCCAAAAGGCTCCGAGAGCACAAACACGGTCCACAGGTCCAGTTCAGCTAGCAGTGAAGCTAGCAGACAGCTAGCAGCTACAGCCACCTAGGTAATCATCCACCTGTCAGTCACAGAGGCCACGCCCCTAATAATGGAAACAGGTGAGTTATAGAAACATCCTTCCCCCATAAAGGTGTTATGAAGGTTTAAATTAACCACAGGGACCAATCAGTTTGTGTATCAGGCTGTAAACATGTTTATTTCTGCTGTAAGGTTGTAGCATGGGGCTAACTCGCTGCTGCCTCTGCTGGATGTCACAGGAACTGCAGGTTCTTCACTGTCCCAAAGACAGCTGAGAACATTAGCTTTATGTTACAAATATCAGACCTGTCTCTTCATATCTGCTGCTGAGGAACATCATGAGACTCAATCCAAACTTGCCCCCTTTAATCCTTTATATCAGATTTAAACCTAGCTTTAAGCCTGATATAATATTAAACCCAGCTTTAAACCTGATGTGATATTAAAGCCAGCTTTAAGCCTGGGTCATTCATTGTTTAGCACAGCACTCAGATTAGAGCTGCTGCGCTCGTGTCAAAGTTTGAGAAGAGGAGCTGAACTCTGAGATAAGCGCTCTTTTTTGCTCCTTCACGAGGTGCTGAGGTATGGACTCCCGTGTTGGACGAGGGTCTCGTCTTTACTTCGAGCTCCTCAAAAACTCTTTCCTGGTTGCTTTTTATCAGCTTTTTATCAGCTTTGCTTAGGATCAAGAGTTCTTCCAGATGATGGGTCATGATACCTGAAGAGCAGAGGTGTGAGGAAGGCTGCTGAGTCTATGTCTGACTCCAGAGAGGAGCAGAAGAGGCAGGCGGGGATGGGACAGGATGCAGTGATGGGGGTGGCAGCTCATTGCCCCAGGGGCAGGTTGGTCTTCAGTCCATCAATCATTCATTCATTCCTCAGAGGAGAGCCTGCTGGGCCGTCACATTGCCGGGATCAGTGTGTTCATGTTAGATCACATGATGGCGCTCACTTCCTCTGTGTCCAGTTTAAACTTTGTGGATCATTTAGGATAGCATGTTAGTGCGGTGGGTTGGCCTGTGAAAACGGAGCTGTTATCACCTGGTGAAGCTGCGGTGAGGCATCACTAAACTGTTCATGAGCCCCGGCTGGGAACCAGTGAGCCGTCCTGGGTTTCTGTGGGAGTCCCGGGACCTGACGCCCTGTCTCATGGGAAATGTCCTCTAAGAGAGCCAAATGAAACCTTGCTGTACTCACAGCTGACTGATTCTTTATATATATATATATATATATATATATATATATCATATTTTTATTTATTTTTTCCTTTATACAAAATAAAACAAACAAAAAAAACCCAACTACCACAACAATAACAAAAAGAGAAAAAAACAAAAACAAAAACAAAAAATAACACAATAAGCAGTCTGAGACATGTAAACGGAAAACTAATACAGTATAGATAATTCGGTCTACCACGCATTACACATTTGTCCTGACAGACTCAACACGCCATTGGAGTGGGGCTGCCCCTCTCACTATGGTTTTCTTCAGATCATTAGGTAAGTAATCCAATAGCGGGCGCCATATATCCGAAAAAATATCATCATTGCCACTTAATTTTGCACTCAGTCTTTCCATTGGTAAAACTCTAAAGATTTCTTTATACCACTGAGTTATTGTTGGTGGTTTTTCATTAATCCAATTGAAAAGAATACATTTTCTTGCCAAAAACAATAATTTACATAATAGTTTATATTTGTTTTTATCTGGAAATTTGTTCAGAATTGGCAGCCCCAATAAATACTAAGCTGGATCTTTTTGTATTCTGCTTTTAAATATACCTTTTAATTCTTTTGTTACACAGAGCCAGAATTTTGTAATTTTTGAGCAAGTCCGAAGACAGTGCAAGTAGGACCCCGCCGCAGATTTACATTTAGTACATTGTGCTGACCTGCTCGGATCAGTTTTATTCAAAAAAATAGGCGTTCTATACTGTCTATGTAAAATTTTATATTGTATTTCTTTAAATCTGTTACTAAGAAATAAAGAATGCACAGATTGTATGCACTCGCTCCAGGCATGATCATCACAATGACACTGGAGGTCACCCTCCCAACTCCTAATCAGTTTTCCAATATTATATTTGTTTTAACCTTGTAGTGTATTGTAAAACGGTCTTATACTACTATTATCTGCATTTAAGTGTAAAAAGCAATTTTCCATGGGTCCCAGTTGCATTGTATTGTGCAAAGTATCAAAACTTGAAGTAATTAGGTGACGAGCCTGTAAAAATGAAAAAAAAAATTCATTTGATGTATTCCATATTTCTTTTGGACCTGTTAAAAAGACATACAAACATTCCCATTAAACAGATCACCCACCACACGTATTCCTGCACCAAACCATCTCTGAAATACTGCACTTTTCATTCCCAGTGTAAAGTGCTGATTATTTATAAAAGGTGTTAAATAACTCAGTATAGGATTACTTTCAGTGCATTTGTTCATATCACGCCATGTTTTTAAGTAAGTATCAATCATTACTTTGTTATGTTTTTTAGTATATTTACTCACTAGTTCGCTTAGGAGATTAAATGGCGAACATGTCCAGGCTTCTAGGAGATTCTCTGTCTCTTTTAGATATGCGTGGATCCATTCATGTATAACTGTACTATGGCATGACCAGTTATACAGCAAAATGTTAGGAAAGGCAAGACCCCCTTTATCTTTGGGCAGCTGTAACGTTTTCATACTTAATCTGGGTTTCTTACCCCTCCAAATAAGCCTTGACAGATCTTTTTCAATTTCTTTTACAATTTTTTTGGTAAGAGTTATCGGGAGCATTTGTAAGGGATATAAAAGCCGTGGCAACGAATTTATTCTCCCCATCCAGGAGACCGGGAGATCCATCCATCTAGAAAGATCTTGTTTGACGCTTTTATGAACTATGTCTATGTTCTGTTTCAATATACTTTTTATATTAGGTGAAATGTGTATCCCCAAGTACTTAAATCCAGAACCCGACCAGGTAAATGGGATATTGCATGTCATAGGCAAATTTCCCAGTGGCATAGCAATAGTTGGTTCATATTAACCTTATACCCGGACAAATATCCAAAAGTTTCTATAGTAGATAATACAGAGGGTATAGAATCCTGGGGATTGGTGACAAACAGCAAAACATCGTTTGCGTATAGTAAAATTTAAAATTCAAATCCTTGAATTTGGTATCCAGATATACTTTGATTATTTCTAATGGCCTCAGCCAGTGGTTCAATTACTAAAGCGAAAATTAATGGGGAAATCGGGTCCCCCTGTCTTGTTGATCTCTGTAAACAGAATTCTGATGATTTAATACCATTAACTACAACACATGCTCTTGGGGTGACATAACAATCTGATCATGTCTATAAAGCCCCTGCCCAAGCCAAATTTCTCCATTACAGCAAACATATAAGTCCACTCAATGCGGTCAAAAGCTTTTTCCGCATCAAGTGATACAACAAGTCCTTGTGTTTTGGTTACAATGGAGTGTTCTATAATATTCAGTAATTTTCTCATGTTTGTAATTGATTCTCTATTCTTGATAAAGCCCGTCTGATCTGCGTTAATAAGCTTAGGTATAGAATTCTCTAGTCTGCTAGACAATATTTTAGAAAAGATTTTGCTGTCAACATTTATTAAACTAGCTGACTGATTCTGATTCTTGGACCTCACTGGAGCAGCTTTGCATGATTTAGCGTCGAGAATAATCGTTCTTTATGATCCTCTGTCTAAAACAAGCTCCTGAGCAAGGAGTCAGCTTCCTTTTCATGCTGACAGGCTTTTTTTAAATGCTCTTTTTTTCTAGAGTGAATATTGGCCTTGAAAACAATGAACACCTGACAGCAAACATTCAGACAGGAGGCCAACACAGTCACCTGATGATATGGCTGCTGTCCTGTTAACTGCACTATCAGAGCCTCCAAGCTGGCTTAGCTCCAGGTTTGGTGTGCTGTTAAATTCGAGGACTGTGATCGGATGTTATTGATCAGCAGGTCTGTGGGTGCAGATTCTCATGTAAACACCTCCAAAAACAAGAATGAGCTTGTTTCTGGGCAGAACGCTAACACCAAGGCTCAAAGATACTTCCAAAACCAGTGAGTGGAGTCAGGAGAGAAGTCACTGAGAGTTGAGCTCACTGTATCTGTCATTTAAAAGTTATGTGCTTCAACCCTGAACTCTGACCTCTGACCTTCAGCATGGCTGCAGTCACTGGGGAGCCTGATCTGGGGTCCAGCAGAACGGAGGAAAGAAACAGCTCCAGCTGCAGACTCGACCGGCAGCTGTTTCCTCCTCTGCGTCCAGCTGTCGATGACATCATTTCTCAGACACTTCATATATACGCGCACACACACACACACACACACACACACACACACAAATTCTGCTCAGCGTGGTGTCTGAGGCTTCCATGCAGCCACTTACAGAAACCCTCAGAGAGGAAGTTTCTGACTTTCACAGTAAATTAGTCCGGGGGGTGATGGAACGGCTGGAGTTCGGCTGTTACGATTCCTCTGTTTCTGGGCTGTGACGAGCTCAGAGCAGCACAAACACTCACAGATGAGCTGATAAACTCACCTGAGCTCTGCCAGACGTCCTCGCTCTGCTGCAGTTTAATCTGCAGACGGCTGACAGAGGGAACGGGAGCCCACTTACCCCCTGAGTCCGAGGGAGGAAGTGTAGATGTTTAGACTTAAACTTTGGAAAAATTTCAAAGCCCTCAGCTGTGAATTTAAAGAGCTGTGTAATAAATAGGATGAAGCTAAATCTCCACGTGTTGATGTTCTCCAGCTGTTTTTAATCTGCTCCCTGCGAGGCAGACACTCAGGGTTCAGGTGTTTTTTCTACTCTTGGCTCTGTATGATGTCACACAGACAGGATATCCCTATATAAAGTGAGGTTTCCCCTCGCCTGCTACACCTGCTTTATGCCAGCGGCCTCACAAACGCCAGAAGTGACATCACAGCTGAAGATAGGGATCTACGGTTGTGTCTGTCTTGCCACCATCTCGGCGGTACGTGAGGAGCTCAGAGGTTACAGAGGTTCTGCCCTGCTGGAAACCTTCTGCAGAAAACTTCCATAGAAACTTTACATTCAGTTTCTCTCTCGTTTTCTTCTCCTGGATCAATGCTGCTTCACTTATTGTGACATGCTCACAGCCATGAAGCCCCACCAACCTGCAGTCCAACGCTCTGTTTGTGAGGGGGAACCAGTCAAAAGATAGGGGGAGGAGCTAAAACAGCTAGTGTAAGACAGGCTGCACTGAGGCCCAGGATCACATAAAAAAGAATGATTTTGAGCTGCGATCATGCAAAGCTGCCCTGAGGAGCCTGAGAGCAAACATGCATTCTGCTGTCAGTGATGAACGCTGTGGCTGCTTGAGGTTTAGGAAAACATATTTGCAGTACCAAATTCCACGTCTTTGACCTTTTTCAGTTTCACTTCTGTATTTTCACCCACATGCACACTCAGACTTCCCAAATTAAACATTTGTCCTCAGAGCACCAGCAGGATGAGCTCATCTCTGTGTGAGAAACCTTTAGCTTTATTTGTGGGTTTGTATCATGACACTCCACACTGTTCTTTTTCTGGCTTTCAGTAAAAGTCAAAATGTGCTGCTTCCACATTTGACCTCAAATGTCTGGAAAGTTTTATTCATTTATTTAAAGTGACTGTCAGATTAAAGTACACAGCTCCAGACTCTCTCACAGAGCAGCTGTGAATCATGCACACCTCAAATCTGTCATTCTGGCTCTTGGTGTAGCTCTAGTTTAAAACAAGCTGTTTAGACTCCACCCTCTTAAACTCAACTTTCTTCTGATTGGCCGCCACTCACAAACGGAAACCATGAGCTGCATGTGGGCAGAGCCTCTCCCTCTCCTAACAGCTGTGCCTTCCAGCTGTGGGCTGCTCTCTGAAGCTGCTGGTTTGTCTTGTGGTTGAGTTAAACTTCAGCTCTGTTTGTCAGAGTAATCTGTAATCTGGAGTTTTTGGGCTCTCTGCTGAAAGCTGCAGCTGGTAAAACAATGACTTTGAGTGAGAAACCTCAGCAGATGTTTTCAGCCTGTTAGGATCCATTATGTCTGCTCTGTGGATCTGATCGAGAGCTTTAGTTTGAAATAGCAGCAGACACTTCCTTCACTGCATGTCCTCACTAAGCTCCAACACTTTCAGAGTCTTCTTTCTCTGAGGAAGAAGTCAGAGAGCATGAGCACATCTGGAGGGGGGAGGATACACCGGGGTGTCTGCTTTCATCAGCAGGAAGTGGGGTTACGGACCTGAAGCCCTGTAAGGGTTCAGGTCTGATTCCCGGGCCTGTTTGGCTGTAGCAGCTGAAACTCGAGCAGCTGTGCATCAGCAGGAGGATCACAGAGAGGCTCCCCAGGGCTCTGCAGGCCCGCATACCGCCGCTCAGTCGTAACCACAGAGGCTGCCTCCCACTGCAGCCCGCGTCGTGAACCCGGTGACCCCGGGGACCGGGACCAGACACATATGTCTAACTCTACACGGTTGTGGGTGTGTGCTGAGCTTCCAGAGCGTCTCGGTGAGGAGGAAATCCCTCTTTTGTTTCCAAGGAAGTGGAGTGTGTGCTGTGTGTGAAGGAGGGTGAAGTGTGGCTGAGAGACGCTCAATAACGAGCTGCGCTCTGAGAAAGCAGCCACTTCCGCTGGCACAAGCAGGCACACTCAGTGAGGACGAGAGGCTTAATCTGAGTTATGCTAGATGATGAACACATGTTCATTACTGTGTTAGCACATCCTCACGAGCACAGCTTTAACACACACACACACGAGGACTCTTAAATATTTATCAATTATTTATTGAACATTCGATGAATCGGTGTGATTCTGTCAGCAGGCTCAGGACCAGCTGTGAGTGTATGTGTGTGTGCGCGTGTGTGTCTATGTGAGTATGTGTGTGTGTGTGTGTGTGTGTGCGCGTATGTCTATGTGACTGTGTATCCGTGTGTGTGTGAGTGTGTGCATGTGTGTGTGTCTGTGTCTGTGTGAGTGTGTATCCGTGTGTGTGTGTGTCTGTGAGTGTCTGTGTGTCTGTCTGTGTGTGTGTGAGTGTCTGCCTGTGTGTGCGTGTGTGACTGTGAGTGTCTGTCTGTGTGTGTGTGTGACTGTGAGTGTCTGCCTGTGTGTGAGTGTGTGTGTGTGTGTCTGTCTGCTAAGTGATTAAATTATTATTAAAATAATCCAGTGATTAAGAAAAAGATGAAATCAAAAACAACAGGAGCTGCTCAGCTTTGCATGATTCACAGTCCAAAATAATTCTTCTTTGCGTTATTCTGCACCTTCAAACAAGAAGCAACAATTCTGAGTGAAATGCAAAGTCATAGATTATTAATTCATTCATGCATGCTTCATGTAAACTGAATGTATACAAGCCAACATTAAATGTATGGTTTCACTACTACAGGTAATTTTACATGCTGAGCATCTCTGTGATAAGCTGAGTGTTTGGATCACTGCAGCCTCATTGGGACTCCTGAACACACACTGAAGTCAGTATTCGACACTCTGCTCGTGGTTAACGTCACACAGTATTAACGTGTCCAGTCAGAGTCAGGCGTTTTGAGCGATTCGCCTGTAGTCAAAAGGATGCAGATGGAGGGATATGTGTGGTTCAGAGTCCTGTTTGGGAGTTTAAACTATTTAAAGAAGAGAAGAATCCCAGCATGCGTTGTTAAGTCTCCTCAGTGTGTGTGTGTGTGTGTGTGTGTGTGTGTGTGTCCCCAGACTCAGGGATGTGTTTATGATGGAAACAGGCTCTTTGTCTTTAATGAGAGCTGATTTAACAGAGCCAGCCTGTCATTTACGTGAAGGTAGTCTCTGTGAGGCCTCTGTGTCACTCACGTACTCAGTGTGTCTCTGCTTGGTCCTCAGACTTCTGCAGAGAGCTGCTGTAATCTCAACATGCATGACTGTAATCTGCATGGTGCGAGGAGGGGGGACAAAGAGAGCCTAGAAAATGAGGAAAAAACAAACAAAAAGACAGAGGGGGGAGGGGGAGGGGTGGGGGCAGTGGGGCAATACTGCCTAATTGCCACCATGCTGCTCTCCACAGGGAGCACAGCACAACTGTGAGTGGGCAGTAATGAGTGTGTTCAGTGTTTCTGGGAGGGGATAGTACATGCCTCCTGCTCTGCTTCATCAGCACAGACAGACAGGCTGGAAACAATAATCAGCTCCTCAGCCCGGCTCTGCTGATGATAGCTTATTTTCTTTTTCCCATCAAACTCGAAGCTCCAAACCGGCCCTAAACGCATCCCAATGTTTCACAAACACACACGCAGCGCTCGGGCCAAAACGGTTCTGCCTTCTACAACCACAACCCATCACTGTGCTCCTGTGCAGCAGAAACTGATACCGGACAGACGGTATCGGTGTGCCAGCTGTTTTTACCTCGTTTCCACCAATCCAGAGGCAGATCCACACGCTCCCACTGAAACAGAGACCTGTGAGCTGCAGTTCCTCTTCCGTCCAGCAGAGACAGGAGTGAATCCGTCCCAATAGACTCCTAATTTTAAAGCATTTATACAACTTGCGCCATTCACCAATGTATTGTAGCAGGCCAGGGCTGTTCGGGGATTTGTTATTGTCATTTATGTTCTGTTTTGCAGTTATGTTTTGTTGTCATGTTGCCATGGTGACAGGTGACGCCCTCTCGCTGCGACGAGGTGGCCTTCCGGGGTCAGAGGGCGCCCTGTGTGTTGTTGTTGTGCTGTTGCCGCGCTGAGCGTGTGCTCGCGGCAGTGTTCTTGGGGCTAATAAACGGCTGTGCTCCCTGGCTAGCTCGCGGGAAGCAAGACCAAACGAAACCTCTGTCTCCTCCTTGTCTGAGCTCGCCACATTGGTGTCAGAAGTGGGATAGCTCACCCTCGCCGGAATGGAGAGAGACACTCAGAGGCTGGAGCAAGCCGTCGAGGAGAGTATTCGCTGCTTGGGAAGCTGGCGATTGAAGAGAGAGGGAGCGAGCGGCCATGTAAGTCCCCCGACGGGTCCCGACGGCGCGAGCGCACCACGGCGGCGGCCCGTCGCGACAGACGCTAGGGCAATGCTTCATGGGCTGCCTCTGTCAACCGACACACCGGGCCCCCGACAGCGAGCAGTGATGCCTGCAACGCCAGCTAAGGTACCGAAATACAACGGGGAAACCCCGCTAGAGCCCTACCTCTCACAAGTACGGCTAGCCGCGAGGCATAATGGCTGGAGCGACGAAGAGGCTGCTACTCACCTAGCGCTAGCATTGGAAGGAGATGCACTGCAGGTACTCCATGACCTAGCCCCGTCAGAGCAGCATGAGCTCCAGGCCCTCACCACAGCACTCGAGAGGCGATTTGGGCAGCGGCACTCCACTGATGAGAGCAGGGAGCAGCTGACCAACCGGAGCCGTAGGCCGGGGGAGAGCCTGGGCACCTTTGCAGCGGATGTGTTGCTGTATGCTCGTCGTGGCTACCCAGAGTTCCCAGCAGCAGCCCGTGAGGAGCTTAGCCTGCATGCTTTCCTGCGAGGACTTTTTCCAGAGCGACTACGCCAACACGTCCGCCTGGCCATGCCTCAAACTCTCCGTGAGGCGCTCCTTGAGGCTGAAAGGGCCGAGCTGGTGCTCACCTCACCACCTAACCAGCAGGTGCCCCCCCCAAACTACCCTCAAATCAGAGCCGCAGACTACGACAGGGAGGGGGAGGCCCCGGAGGTATGCCAGCTGCAGCCCTCGGTGCCCTGGAGGCGTCCCCGTCGACCGACCGACCGCTGCTTCCGGTGCGATGAGCCTGGCCACGTGGCGCGCGACTGCCTGGCGCCCGCCCCAAAGGCCAGAACTATGTGGCCCCAGGGGGATGAGAGGGGGAGCGGTACAGCGAGGGGACCACCGCTCCAGCTTCCTGCCCCCCTCCAAGAACGATGCACGGTGGCGGGCCTAGTCGGGCACCTCCAGGGACTCTACCTGAGCTGCTGTGTTGAGGACCAGCCCTGCCAGGCCCTGGTGGACACGGGGTCCACCATTTCCCTAATACAACCTGGTGTGTTTCCTGGAACATCCGGGCCGCTTGTGATGGGTTGGTTGCCCACCGGCACCCAGCTGATGACAGTGACGGGGGAGAGAACTGACCTGCGGGGGAAGAAACCGTTGCGGGTCCGAGTGAAGGATCTGGAGCTGGTGCACGACTTCTGGCTTGCTGACATCCAAGACCAGTGCATCATCGGCCTTGATCTGCTGACCCGCTGGGGGGCCTGCGTTGACACCGCGAAGCTGGCTATCACTCTTGGTACAGAGACTCTGGCCCTCCAGTGCGGTCAAAAGCAGGGAACCAGAGACTGCAGGCAGACTCGGCTGATTCAGCACACCATCGACACCGGCTCTGCTAAACCCATCTGTCTGCGACCACGCCAGCTGCCCCTCTCGAAACGGCAGGGAGAGCGGGCCCAGGAGGCACGGGGCGTGGCTACTGCTCGGGCCACAGCCGGCGGAGGGGGATGGCTCTCGTTGACCATGCAGCAGCTGAAGCAGGAGCAGGAGGCTGATGCGACGTTGGTTCAGGTGGGGGCCTGGCTGGAGGCAGCACGACGCCCAGGCTGGACAGGGGTGTCGGGACAGGGGCCCGAAGTGAAGGCCTACTACTCCCAGTACAACGATCTGGAGACCCACGACGGCCTCCTGTACCAGAGATGGCGGGCCCCCGAACGGGGCAAGGATCTCCTGCAGCTGTTGGTGCCTCGGTCGCTGCGGTCGCAGGTGCTCGAGCTTGTCCACGGCTTGGTGGGGGCCAGCCACTATGGGAATGCTAAAACTCTCCGCCATCTCAGGGGACAGTTCTACTGGCCTGGTTGTCGACGGGATGTGGAACTTCATGTGCACTGCTGTGACTCCTGTACGGCACGGAAGGGCCCCACTCAACGCCCCCCTGCCCCCCTGCAGCAGCATCGGGTGGGGGCCCCGATGGAGGGAGTGGGAGGAGACGTCCTAGGGCCTTTCCCCGTCCCCGAGGCAGGGAACCGGCGCGTGTTGGTGGCCACGGACTGCTACAGGAGGCTGAGGGAGCGGCCGCGAGTGGTTCAGGACTACACCCACCAGGCCCAGGTCAGCGCAGGAGTACGACAGGAAAGAGCCTGCGACACCAGGTGCCGAGGGGGAGCTTTCGTGCCTGGCGACAAGGTTTGGGTGTACTGCCCGGTTCGGAAGAGAGGGGTGTCCCCCAGGCTGTGCGGTCACTGGCAAGGGCCGGCGGAAGTCGTGGGGCGGCTAACAGAAGTGGTGTACCGGATCCGCATGCCGGGCCCAGGGCGCATGGCGGTGTTGCACCAGGACAGGCTCTCACCGTACTGCCCCCCGCTCCAGCAGCCGCCAGGGCAGGGGATGCTGGTGGCACCCCAGGTTCTCATCCGAGTGACTCTTCCCCTGCTGGTCGAGATCGGCCTGCGCGCCGAAGGAAGACACATGGACATTTGCAGGACTTTGTGTTGGGTAATGGGGTTGTCGGGGACGACTGACCCCTTAGGTGGGGGCTATGTAGCAGGCCAGGGCTGTTTGGGGATTTGTTATTGTCATTTATGTTCTGTTTTGCAGTTATGTTTTGTTGTCATGTTGCCATGGTGACAGGTGACGCCCTCTCGCTGCGACGAGGTGGCCTTCCGGGGTCAGAGGGCGCCCTGTGTGTTGTTGTTGTGCTGTTGCCGCGCTGAGCGTGTGCTCGCGGCAGTGTTCTTGGGGCTAATAAACGGTTGTGCTCCCTGGCTAGCTCGCGGGAAGCAAGACCAAACGAAACCTCTGTCTCCTCCTTGTCTGAGCTCGCCACAGTATTATTCCTACACTCACCTGTTTAAATTGGATTAAGGCTTAAAGTTTGCATTACTACAGGCGTGGCCCCTTTGGCAGGTTGATGGTGACACAGGTGGCTGTAGCTGCTAGCTCTCTGCTAACTGGACCTCTGGACCATGTTTGTGGCTGTTGGAGCATTTTTAATGACATCATGAGGTCAATAAAATGGCTGCTGTGAGGTTACTGTACTAACAGACCATCCAAGAGCTCCAGCTGGGCTCATAACACTTTTATATATGTGGGGGCGACATATGGACAGGTACAGGTCTACTATCAGCTCTAATTAACAGACTTTCACTCATCCAACCCGGATTTCAGACTCTCTGGAAAGTCTGCTCCCAGTATTGTTTATACAGATACCTGCTGAGATGAAGATAGCAGACAGCTAGCAGCCACAGCCGCCTGTGTCTGTAGTATTTAATGTTTGTAGTTTTTGTCCACAAATAATCACCAACTACTACCTAAACTGGATATGGAGACTTCAACATAAAAAGTTTTGCCTTATGAAAGATGTTAACTGCAACCCTGACTTTTACTTTGAAGGTGAACTTTCTCTATTTCCAGTTTACATCCCATTTTTTACAGTTTTACTACTACTTAGGTAGTAGTTAGTGAATATTTGCAGACAAACAAGAAAAATATATTTTTGAGACTCAAAATGTGGTCTTAGTGTCGGGGTTACAATTAGGTTATGGTTAGGTTATGATATGAAAACAAGTGTGTGTGTGTGTGTGTGTGTTTGCTGTAAACGTGTTTATTTCTGCTGTAAATGTCGGACACGTTAACACGGGAGCGTATGGGGGCTGACCCGCCGCTGGCGCCCCTGCTGGCCGCTGGAGGAGCTGCAGGGTGCGGAGTTTGAGGCCCGGGGTCTGTGTTCGGCATCTGCGGTGGAAGTGTGTCCTGTTTCAGTCCGTGAGGGCACAAAGTGTCGAACTGCTCCTTTAAACTCTGAAAGTCTCCTTTTCTCCGTGTGAACTCCTCCTCCTCCTCATCTGCGCGCAGATAGGATCAACCTGTTGTGCCTGATCCGGGATCAGCTCAGCCCGCGGCCCCGTGCACCCGGCTCCGGTGAACTGATCCGGGGCCAGTGCAGGTCCCCTGCTCCTCCAGCCTCCACCCCCGCAGTCTTTTCCTTCCACTCCACTTGAGTGCAGCCCGTCTCCGTTCCCACGCCTCCAGCGATCGGCTTGAATCAGCAAACTGCGCGATATGCGGAAACGAGCAGAGTAAAACCGCAGCGGTGTGCGGAATTATGCACGTTTCAGAGCGGACTAACGATGCAGGGATCACCGCGGGGAGGCCTTCCACTTTCTCCGCTGGAGTAACTGCACACAGGGGGACATGAACTTTTCGGGCTTGCTTATTATGATGTCGACGGTCCGTCCGTGAGGGATTTAAAATTCTAGTTTCATGTTTGTGGGACGGGGTGTTTTAAAATCATTGAAGAATCTGTGGCTGAGACTTTGTTTTTGTAAGGAGGTTTTTCTTGGAGGAGCTCGGCTGAAGGAGGACCGAGCTCCTCAGGAATTCGACGCCTGAAGCTGAAGTGTCCGTGAACGCCGCACGGAGCTAGCTAGCATGTAAGCTAGCTGTTGGGGGAGTTTTCTGTTTATTTAACGGATTAAACGGAGAGAAGAAGCCGTTAAGTTGGCGTTAACGCTGACTTTGAGGAGGTCCCGCACAGTCGACCTTAGCTAACTACTTTCCCGGGAGAGGGCTTCGGTGTTCCGGGACTTTTGTGTACTAACTGCGAGTTAGCCCTCAAGTCGCTTCTAGTGTTAGCCGTCGTTAGCGTCCAGCCATGCCGCAGCTGAGCCGGGAGGACGGCGACGACCTGGGAGCCAGCGACGAGCTCATCGCCTTCAAAGACGAAGGTGAGCAGGAGGAGAAGCGCAACGTGTCCGCCGAGCGAGATCTGGACGACGTCAAGTCCTCCCTGGTCAACGAGTCAGAGACCAACAGCAGCTCGGACTCAGAGGTGAGTCAAAGCGGGGCCACAGCGGGGCAGCCGGGACCCCAGCGGGCTATCGGCGCTGTGTTTACCCGCCCCGTGTGCTCCTCTGTGCAGGCAGACCGGCGCCCCGAGCCCCGTCCAGGTGTGGCGAGCAGGGCCAGGCAGAGCCAGCTCAGCGAGGAAGGTAAGAGCCTTTATGGAGTTTATGAGCCCGCTGGGAGGGAGATGGTCTCCAGCAGCAGAACACCTGGACACGGAGCTCTGTGTACCTGAGACCAGGTGAAACCTCCAAGAGACACACCTGTAACAGAGTCCAGGTGTTTCTGGGTACTTTATTGACATCATCCTCTATTTTCATTTAGATTGTTTTATTTCCAGCCCTATTTTACACCCATGTTTCTGTATTTGTAAACATGGCTGACCTTTTTTATTAATATTTTAAGCACATTTTTCTGCATTTAAAGGATAATGCCACATTTATGTTTACATTATTTATATAAATATTTCTGGGTGTCTCAGAGAGCTATTAGCAGTTATATTTACAAACACTTATTATGTTTATTTGCTATATATTTTAGTTTATTGCAAGTATTTTGACTGTTTTAATTGTTTTAGAAAATTTTATTGGATTAATGTAATTTCTTGGACAACTTGTCTTGCTTCATGTATTTGCTCCTGACTTTGTTGGAATCTTATTTTAATTATATTGAGTGTGTTTCATGTCTTTTAGACATTTAAGTACATTTGTAATGTAAAAAAATACATTTTTAGAAACTATTTATATTAAATTTAATGTATACAAAATAGTAAATATTAATATTAATTAAAATTATTGTTGAATATTTAAATATTAAAATACTCTTAATATTAATAATATTTCTCATGCATATTTATGTCATATAATGTTTGTTTATTTTTAAAATATTAATAGTTTTGGGTTGTTGTTTTTTTTTTAAATTTTTGCTACAAATACTCAGTATTTTATATCTCTCTCATTGGCTCTTTTAGAACACTTTATTTATTTTAATTAGACATTTTAGTAATGTTAAATTACTTAAAAGAAATTTTTCATTAGCTTGATTTAAATTTTGTTTTTGGTGTTGATTTATTTTAGCCGACATTTTTGTGCTTACACGTGTAAGCTTCCTGCTTCCAGCAGTGCGGTGAGGTCAGAGGGTGTTTGGCGTCGTGAATTCCTGATCTTAATCAGAATGAGGTTTCACTGGAGATGCAGCTGATTAATAATCTGATTCAGGTCTTGGGCTGTAAAAGCTGAACTGAATGTGAGCCTGAACTTGAACTGGTCTCAGGTCAGCGTGCACTGTTGATCCTTTTTATCTGTTTCTCAGCTCTGAGGAAGCAGCAGCGTGATGGAGGCCTCCTCCAGCCCTCGCCCTACGTCGGGTACCCGTTCTTCATGTTCCCTGACCTCGGGAACCTCTGCAGCCCGTACCTCGCCAATGGAGCGCTGACGGCAGGTGCCCGAACGGTAAGATGCAGACACAGAGATGCTGAAAGTGTTTTTTCATTTGGTTTTCATTTTTCGTTTTCATTCAAATTTTAATTTAAAAAATGTATTTTTTATTTTTAGATTTTTGTCAATGTTATCTGAAAAACATAAAATGTTTTCTATAGAATTTTAAATTTTCTTATTGATTTTTTAAAATTGATTTTATGTTTTTCAGATATTTTATCAGTTTGAGCATTTTTTTTATTTATTTGTTTATTTATTTATTTATTTACTTTTTTAGGTGATTTATTTTTAGATGTGTAATTACAGTTGGTACAGCTCAGTCACGCTCGTGCACATGTAGCCATTCACGTGACACACTGTAACCCGACAGAAGGCCGCAGCAGAGACGAAAATCACCCTGACTCACCTGAAGGCTGCGTGCACGAGCGTGTGTGTGTGTGTGTACGCGTGTGTGTGGTTGGGCATGTTGAGCTCAGTGAGGAGCTGCAGATTAGCTGCTGTAGCTTGGGGTTGGCGAGCTGGGATTAGAGGTTAATGCAGTGTGACGGTGAGGGGCTCTGATCTGAAGGCTGCTCTCAGGTAGAGGCGGGGCTTAAAGCAAACCGTGGTTACAGAGCAAAGTGGATGATGACGAGAAAAAGGTGGTTTTACGGTTGTTCAGCCTGATCTGGAAGTTTGTGATGCGGTTTAGAAAGAGCCGATATGACAGACTGGAGGAAAGGTGGATGCTGTTTTAGGGACCACTGTGTTGGGAGGGCAGAGTTGTCCAGTTGTTATCCTGGCACCAGAGTTGGAGGATGATTGGTGCCACTCCCTGAGGTTGTCACAAATAAATCATTTCCCCCCTGAGGCCATATTTCATGTCAGTTTTACAGCCGAGTATTCCCAGGAACTCAGGTCTGGGGTTTCTTTCCTTCTCCTGTGTGTTTAAAGTCTGAAAGCTCTCAGGTGGGTTTGTTATCGTTATCATTACCCGAGAACCCGAGAGCTGGTTCGGCCTCGCAGTTCGGCCTCCGGCTACTGAAACGTCTTTTGACAGAAACACTGAGAAAAGAGCATCAGGATAAAACTGACTCCGCAGTTGATTTCAGGTTCAGAAAAATTACATTTTTGTAATTTCTCTTCAAATTATTTTACATGTGTGATAACCAAAAGTGGGTTATGTTTATCGTTGAGATTACACAAGACAGCAAAGGAAGCCTTTATGCAGCTGCTGAAAGACCAGAGCCGGGTCCAGGTGTCGGGTACGAGCCACACCTGCAGTCTGGTGATGCTGCTCAGGTGTGAAATAGCACAGGTATCCCTGCTCTGCTCACAGTTCAGACCTCCTGCACCCCTCTCAGGCTACGTCCACACTAGCCCAGATAGATTTGAAAACGGCGTTTTCGTCTGAAAACGCTCCGCGTCCACACTAGCGTTTTCAGTCGTTTTCACAGAGTTGTGCGTCCACATTGAAACGGCCCAAGACGCTTACGTTCCAGTCCTGCGCATGCGCAAAAGCGAGTGAGAATTAAAGAATTTGAAGAAAATCTATCTGTAGCATGTACAAACTGCTATTAATCTGTTTTAGGGCTGTCGAGAGCAATCAAAACAACTGCTGTATAATGCCCTCCGCTATCTTTGTTTAGTTGGTCACATGACTGCATCACATGACTAAAATGCGTCATCGTTTTAGAAAGTCTGCGTTTTCCAGTGTCCACACTGCGACTGGACAGCTCCGTCTTCAAATATATGCGTTTTCGAAAGCGTTTTCAAAACGCTGCATTTTTCCTTGAGGAAAACGCCGTCTCAGTGTGGACGGGAGGCCAAAACGGAGAGAAAACGATGCGTTTTCAAACGAAAACACATTAGTGTGGACGTAGCCTCAGTGTTTCGGAGGAGCAGGAGGAGGAGGTGCGCCTGGCAGTCTGAGGGTGGGTCAGAGTAACCAGGCTGTCATTAATCGGGCACTGCAAACATGTGCACGTGCACACACACACACACTGCACACATAGACACTGCAAATACACTAGCTTCAAGGATCTGAAACAAGTTATGCTCGTGTGTGTGTGTGTGTGTGTGTGTTGTAATTTGAGCGTGTCACTCCTGTGTTTTGGTAACACGTGCATGTTGATACATGCGAATGTCTCCATTTAAAGCTGCCCACACACTCAGGCCCTTTGCAGGTTAGTGCATAGACTGTATACAAAAGATTGATGGGGCACTGTGACATCATCATTGATGTTTAAACTGGTGATTTATAAACACCACCTGGCAGACCCAGGACACGCTGGAGAGATTATATCTCTCGGCTGGCCTGGGAACGCCTTGGTGTGGAGAGGGAGGTCTGGGCTTCTCTGCTTGGGCTGCTGCCCACGCAACCCGGTCCCAGATAAGCAGAAGAGGATGGATGGATGGATTTATAAACACGTGACAGGAGAGCAGGTTTGGAAGCGTGTTCATGTCTGCTGTACTGTCTTGATGATGTTCAGTCACCCAGTCCCAAAAAGTTGAATGTGTTCATCTACATATGAATTTTCAGTCACTCATCCAAGTGACCAATCATTTCTCCCAAAGTTGGACATTTCAGTGTGTGCCTCGCCTGCTGGCTGTCAGAGGAACTGCAGCTTTCTGACTTTAATCTTTTAGCCTGAGGTTACAGCTGGTTCTCCACCTGCTCTGTCGGGTGGTGTCTGAACGTCTGCATAGAAGCCTTTGCAGAACAGAAAACAACACGATGATTATATTTTTATTATATCTATATTTTTGTGTGAGCTTTGGATTTAATCCCAACTTGAACCAGTTTAACCAGTCTGATGTGCTGTTTTCAGTGTCTCTGTTTTGAGTTGAACCTCAGACCTGTGGGGACACGCTGGTGAAGTGTTGGTGATTCTTATTTTACACATAGAGCTTCTCGGTTTGTTTGTAGTGCTGTAATCAGCGTCTGACTGATTGGCTGAGCTGGCTTGCAGTCAGTCACACCTGAGCTGTAGTGAATGGAAGCAGGAGGACCGAGGGGGCTGGGCTTTAAAAGGTTGTTGATAAAGCCGGCCGTGTGTGTGTGTGTGTGTGTGTGTGTGTGTGTGTGTGTGTGTGTGTGTGTGTGTGTGTGCTTGTTTAGTTAAAGTTGGTCCCTCTCAGCAGGCCGGACAGTCCCACAGCTCCTTTGTTTTCCTTCATATTGTCTGCAGAGTCTTAAAATACCAGGAGGACAACCTGTTTAAACACCCTCACACACAGAGGGACACACACACACTAACACACACAAACGCACAGTCACACACACACAGTTCTGCTTTCTTCACTGTGTTCCTGTACACAGAACAGAAACAGTTTATTCCCAAACGTGGAGGAAACAGGAAGTGCTTGCTGCTCGCTGCAGATCTGGGTCAGACTGATGGTTCATGACACACGCTCTGACATCATCAAACTGAAGGCGTCTCCTTCATCTGATCCCAAGGCAGAACCCGGACCATCAGGACCAGAACAGGAAGACAAGGCAGCAGCTCGATAGGTGCCTTCACCTCCCAGACTCAGATCAGCAGTCAGGGTGGAGGCATCCTCCTCCCAACCTCGCCCTCCAGGAAACGAAGGCCATTACATCCCTAAGAAAAGACCACAGCACCATAGTTCTGCTCTCAGCCAATCATCGCTCCAGAATAACTTCCAACAGCTGGACAGCGAAAACCACCTCGACCACAATCACTGCCTCCTCCATCCCACAGCGCGGTGTAGGTGGACCCCCAGAGACCTTCAGAAAGGAGCTCCATTCAGGCTGGAACTGCAGGTTGAGGTGGAGCGTCTTCAGGACCCTAAAAGCAGCTGGATGACTGAGCAACTGACGTAGCTGAGCTGTGGACGTAAGTCAGGCCAAACATGTCTGCTGTTTCTGAATCCACCCAGGGCATCCTGCCACCATCAGCACGCCGCTTTTTCACTCAGGGTTACGCAGCACTACTTCCCTGAGAGGTGGGGGGGTCTGCTTTGTTTATTTTGGAGTGCCTCGGTAACCCTGAGGTTGGACTCTGGAAGGAAGCTGCTGCTGGAAATCGCTTCTACCCGGAAATCGCGGCAAGTCATGGAGATGTTCAGACTCTGCTGCTCTGGCTAGTCTGCAACAGAAAGTCCTACTCAGCAACTTCCTGTTACTCTAAATATGTTATGACACTGCCTACCACTAGGTGTTGCACCGCTCTGTGTAAACAAGTGAGGCGGAAAGTGAGACGATGCAAAGGAAGTCATGTCACTGCAGTGTGTGTGTGTGTGTGTGTTTACATGCTTGTTACAGAGCGTGGGAGCAGATAAGAGCTGTGTTCTTATTGGTGGTTCATGGTGTTGTGTGGACTTTGAGCAGGTACTGCTCACCTGCTCAGGTGCTTGGTGGTGATGTCACTGCAGTCCAGAAGGTACATCAGAGCCACAGTGGTCCTGTGGTTAAGGGTCAGGGGTCACAGCTGATTGGAGGACTGAGCACCTGGGGTCTGTTTACATTTGATAAAGTGAGGGGGATGGGGGTGTGTGTTTGTGGAAGGGGTGGGGTCAGAACAACTTCCAGTTTAGATCTAATCTGTCCCTCTTCTTCCTCCCGTGTAAGCCAGGTCATTGGTCCATTCATCAGTGGGTGTGGCCCTGTGTTGGTGTTTCTGGTGTGCAGGAATGTAAACATGCGTCACAAAGTGCGATGTCTCATCTTGGTGTCAGTGTTTCCTGCAACACTGACACACAGAGCTTCAGATCAACACACATGGACAGGCCACACCATCACCCCCATCACTGCACATTATCAGCACTCACCTGAACACCCAGGTGGGTCAGAGTGTTTCAGTGCAGCTGTTAAAGTAAAGATGCACTGTGTGTGTTCAGAGCCCGGACACACACACACACACACACACTTTGGTGCCGCTGCAGCAGTGAGTTTGTTCATCCTGATGTGAGGAAACGAGGTGTCCAGATGGTGTAATATGACTTCCTGTGAGCTGTTCTCCTGCAGACATGAACCTGATCTGTGAACGTGTTCTTGGACACACGTGTTGAAGCTTCACTTGGATGAAAACAGAAGTGGGAGTGTCGGGTTCTCCCTGTGTGGCGTTGCTCAGACGAGGTTTAGGTGAAACGTGTCTGAGCAGCTTTCGTTCCAGCATTGATGGAGTTTGGTCAGTTATGACAGAGCTGCTGAAACACCCGGTGCTCAGCCAGCTTAGCTAAAGTCTGCAAAAGTCTGACCTTTCAGTTCCTCCACCAATAAGTTTGCTTCGTTTTCGTAAGATGGGCAGCCTCAGTGATGAGTTTACATTTCACGGTGAGTTTGAGGCCGGAGGCTGCTCCTGTGGGCGTTCTGTGGATTAGTCCGACCTGCTGGGAGGAAACTCAGACGTGGCCTTCAGAAAAGACTTTATTAGGCTGAGGAAGATGATTTCCTTCAGGCTTTAATCCCTTCATCCAGATTTGTGTCAGTGCTGGGATTACTGGTAAATATTGCAGAGAAATCATGACCAAAGTGTGTGTGTGTGTGTCTCCACAGTACCTGCCCTTTCAGTGGCCGCTGCTCGACGTCCCAGGAAGAGCATCCGTCAGAGACACAGCGACTCCCTCACACCTGGTAAGAGTTTAGAGATGAAACTAACATCAGCTCCGTCCTGATTGGTTCTCAGGCAGGTGGAGGATGATGTTTCTCCAGTTTATCATGTTGTCATGGAGATAGTCACTGATTCAACATGTGAGGTTAAAACAAGCCGGACCGTGCTCCTTCTCATCCTCACCATCACCACGCTGTAAATCAGGGCGATGTGCACAGCCTCTTATGGAGAGTGCACTTATTTATTTACTGCCCCGATCAGCTGCTCGGCCTTTGTAGTTGCAGTGCGCCCTCTGGTGGACAAACACAGCCATTTCATCCATCTCTTCTTCACTTCTTTGAGTTTCATTCTTCTGATGTTGCAGTTTTAATGATGTCCTGGTGGATCTGCACACAGAAGAGCCGTCAGAAAGCTTTAATCCGATCATTCTGTTCTTCCAGCTCTGCGCTAATCCCGCTAACTGGTTCCCTATTACTCAGTCACCCTCACATAGCAGTATTACAGTAATGTCACAGGTAGAGTCAGACCAAGGCCTGGGTTGGGGAGTCGCTCTGAGGGATCAGTAACACGAAGAGCTGTTTATAAGAAAATAATCTGTCCTTCCTCTGATACAATAATCCAGAACCCTGAGATTATAATCTCATATTCATCTTTGCCTCTTAGCTGCTGTCTCTGTGTCCATTTGCAGTCCAGCAGTGTGCCGATGGTGCAGCATCCCCACATGTCCCACCTCCACCCGCTGCTGTCCTATAGCCCCGAGGCCTTCTCCCCACCGAGGGCCTCACCTGGCTTCTCTCCTGAAGCAGGTAAGCGGCATCACTGCCTCCATCTTTAATCCTGTGGGCATGATGGTGAAGCTGAAGCATGAAGCTGAGTTGTCTCTGCAACAGGGGTGTCCCGGTCTCCTCACGCCTCCTGCTACCCGGTCTCCCCTGGAGCCATGCCTCAGATCCCACACCCTCTGGGATGGCTGTGAGTACCCCACACACACACACACACACACACACACACACACACACACACACACACACACACACGGTTCAGGGTTTCCATGGTAATCTCACAATTGCATCACAGCCTTCACAGGAAACAATGATGCTGTTTCTGAGGGCAGAGAAAAAAACTTAGTCACATGGAAGCACAGAGGAAATGTACTGAAGTACCACTGCTGACATGGATCACTGATGCTCTGCAGTGACCCTTTCAGCCAATCAGAGCTGAGCTCTTCTGGCACGGTTATGAATGAGGAAGCGACAGAGTGAGTGCCAGGAGCTGAACTTTCTGTTTGTTGATCCAGTTCAACCTGAAGGCTCCTGCCGACCAGGAAGTCATAAAAACACGGCATCACGACGATTCATGTGAAACCTGCCGTACCTGTACAATCAGCTGCTGAATAACACAGGCTCATGTTTACCTAAAACTGGTAAAAGCTGGAGAATCAGAGTGATGCTTCCAGGAAAACCCCCGGCCTTAAACACTGAGGGGACACGCCCACCTCCTCGGCCGTCCTGATTGGCAGATCCAGTCGTGGGGCCGGCGAGAGGTTTCTGCACACGTTACACGGCTGTCAGGTAACAAGAAGTCCTCACATCTGCTCGTGTTTCTGTCTGCAGGCAGGGCCAGCACATGTACTCCATGGCCGGGGGCTTCTCACCGGCAGCACTCGCCATGAACGCCTCCATGTCGAGGTAAGTGACCGAGACTAAACACGCCGTTTTGATGCTCATCTGTACTTTGAATCAGCTCCACTTGCTCACTGCGACTGAAGTGAAGCGTGATCCTCGCACCTCATCGCCTCATGTCAGAGTTCCTCGTATTACTCCTCAGGCTTCAGGACGCCTTGAGGGATCACGATGTTGTGTTAGCAAAGTAAAAGCTTTACATGTCGAGTCAGTTTGGATTATTGTGGGTTTATTTTGTTAAAATGACAAATAAGCAAAATGAAACAAAACATAAAGAAAAAAATCCAGATCCATATTTTAAAAACAGTTGAGCCAGGCCAGTTTTCTCACATTGTTGAAAGTGTTATAGCTCAAGCTGATTAATTAACAGCATATATTATCCTGGACTCTTCAGGGCAAAGTAGGTGTTAAAATAAACATGTCCATATTTAATGCAGTTTCTTGCTTTTTGTGGTAAAACTGTTCATATTTCCTCAGTTCAGCATGAAAGTTAATGGAAAATAGCATTTTCTTTGTTTTTTGTCTCATTTCCTATTCTGCGTGCTTTATTTCACTGTTGGAATTCAACAATATACCAACTGTATACCATTCATAAACCATCTCTGTCTGTGTGACGTTTTTATTAGTACATGCTCAGATATGGGACGTTGCAGCACTCCTTGAATTGTTGCTTTGTTAATGATCCAGTAGTATTTAACCTGTCCCTGTTCCTTTCAGTCTGGTGTCGAGCAGCTTCTCTCCTCGCTTGGTGCCCACCCCTCAGTCGTCCATCCCCCACCCCGCCATCGTCCGCACCGGAGTCAAGCAGGAGCCTGAAAGTGATAGCTGCGACGGAGGCGGGGCCAGCAGCGTTCAGCCAAGGTAAAAATAAATGGCCTCACAGTTTAATTCCAGCAGCTGCTCCTCCCACCCATTTTGTCACCAAGGTTACACTCACCGCGTCTCACACCTGTGTCCCCACAGGAAGGCGACGCCTGAAACCAAGCGCGAGGGCGACGAGGACAGGAAGCTGCACATCAAGAAGCCGCTGAACGCCTTTATGCTGTACATGAGGGAGGAGCGGCCCAAAGTGGTCGCCATGTGCAAAGTGAAGGAGAGCTCGTCCATCAACCAGATCCTCGGACAGAGGGTACTGCACCAGGGGGCGGAGCTTAATTTTTAGTCTAATGTCTTTACACATTTTACGTCCAAGACACATTTTGTTCACATATTCATGTTCAAATATTCATGTTTTCATATTTACATTTATTTCACGTGTAAAATGTAAAATTATTGACAGTTGTGATGTTTTCAGAATAAATCAAGTTTTTATTCTTGATTCATAAATCAAGACAGTTATGAATAAAATACATTTTAATAATTAACTCGTCATTTGGACAGAAAGTTGGAGGTCAGAGGTCACTCTTAGTGACATTATGGAGAAAGTGATGTCAGGTGTAGCGTCATAAAGCCGTCGGGATGAATTGAAGAATCTGAAGTTCAGAAAGGATCGAATCAGTTTCATGTTTGAGATTTAAACGTTATTAAAATTACATAAAGGAAAGTTGTAAGATTCTCTGAATCATCAAACATTCAAAGTTATGATGACATCATTTCATCACAGCTAAAATAATAGTAAAGTCATGTGATGAGGTAGATTGTCCCTTCTTGATCCTACTTCCTGTTAAAAGAGGGTTCTTCCTCCTCACTGTGGCCTAGTCCTGCAGGGCTATAAAAATAAATAAGTTTAAATTGAATCTCAGTGGTGGGGTTTTTTTTTGTTTGTTTTCCGTATTTGTGGATTCGTCGTTATTCACGCGTCTGCTGTGTTTTTTCCGTCCTCAGTGGCACTCACTGACGAAGGACGAGCAGGCCAAATACTACGAGCTGGCACGCCAAGAGAGGCTCCTGCACTCCAAGCTTTACCCCGGCTGGTCGGCCAGAGACAACTATGTGAGTATGAGAGTCACGTGATCATGTGTCACATGTTCGTGTCAGCTGACGTGCTCACGGCTCGTTTCCTGCAGGGGAAGAAGAAGAAGAGGAAGAGGGCGAGGATGGAGATGAAGCTCGAAGGTGAGGCAATGTTTGCTGTTTTCTTTGTGACGATGTAGAAAATGTCACAATGATGTCACACTTTTGTGCGTCTGCTCCTCAGTTGCCGCGGCGGCACCGTCAGACAACTTTCCCCCGCAGCTGAAGAGGCCTCGTGTCTCCGTGGGAGCCGAGCACCCACCGCCGCCTCCACCGCACACAGAGACTGCACACGCGCGCCATCACCTGACGCAGCCGCACACCGTCTCTCACCTGACGCACACCCACCTGTCACAGGCGAGCCCAGCCTCCTCCTTGGACTCTCCCGCGACTCCCACCACGTCGCTGGCCTCGCCCGCTGCCCCGGCGCCGACGCACACGGAGCACACACACTCGTCGTCCTTCGGTGGGCACACGTCGCCATACCCCGAGCAGCTGCAGCCGCTCTCCCTTACCACCAAGCCCCAGCGGCCGCCACTGTCCCTGAACCGTGCCACCATCACCACGGGCCCCTCCACGCCCTCCTCCAACACCGCCTCGTCCCCGCCACAACGGCCCCCTTCTCTGCGCTCTCAGCCTTTCCTGGCCCCGCCTCCTACCTCTTCGAGCTCTCACGGTGCCTTAACTCAGCAGCTCCGAAGAACCAATCAGCCGTGACGAACGGCGTGAGAAACACAAATAAATTCTGACCTCGTTTTTACCGCCACTGTTTTTTATGCTCTTTTCTATCCGTGTCATGTTTGTATGTTTGTACGAGAATAAAAGGACGTGTAATTGGTCAATATTTGACTGCACCTCGGACTCCAAGGAACTATTTTTACACTTTTTCAGGAAGTAACGGTGAGGGGGCGGGGCTTAGTTTGTTTAACATGCTTTTTTTACCTGGTAGTTTTGAGTGTAAACAGATTTCCTGTTTCCTCCTCTTTGTCAATAAACCTTCACTCAGCTCTCACCTGAAGTTTCAGAGCTCTCTGTGTGCAGCGTTAGACAGGCTCTGACTCTGGGGTCAAAGGTCATCATCGAAACATCACGCCCCATTGTTTTTATCTCATTTACTGTTTGCAGCAAATTATCCGAGTCTCTGTGGAATCAGAGTCAGGAATATTTTGAAAAAATCAAGCCTAGATAATGTCCGAGATTAACGTCATGAATTATAAAGAAAACGAGCTTCATCTCTGAGACTAAACAAGAAAAATAAAGGTGCACACATACACGGTACTTTACTACACGCAGGCTTTTTCTTTGTTGCTTCCAGAGTTTCAGTGTTTTATGTGTGGACGAAGGAAAAAGAAAACTTGGCCTGTGTGCCGTGGATTTGGATCAAGCTGAATTATTTCATGGATATGGTTATGCCACCACCTGCTGCTCTGTCCAGCTCCACAGACCTCGAGGTTGTTTTTTTGTTTTGGTTTCGTTTTATGAGGACAAAAACATTTTCCAAAACTAATTTGGGAAAAATAATAAACTCGTGTACATGTGGTCATAACCTTGATTCCACTGACGTTAATGTCTTGGAAAGATTTAGGAAAAAGGTTTTGAGAAACACTCAGCAAAAGGAAATATACTTGGAAAATCCAACATACAGAAATTTAACACAAAAAAGGGTGACTCTCTCAGGAAGTAACGGTGAGGGGCCCCCCAATAATCTGCCACATTTTAACAGTGGCTGTTAAAGTGTGGCAGGTGACAAAAAAGGTAGATTAAAGTCATCAAAAGTTAAAACCTTGGATAACGTGTAGAGATGATCCATGTTTTCCTTGTAAAATTATAATCTGTACAGAAACTCAAATTTAAAGAGCTCTGCTGTGTTCTGAGATTAAAGTCATTAAAACATTAACATATCTGTAACTGCGTTCACATGAAGGTAAAAAAGGTCATGAATGTTCTTTAGAAATATGGCTCCTCTCCGCGAGGTTGTAAGGAAAAACATGGATGCTTCCTGAAGGTAAGATTCCTGAAAATCCGTGTTTGGTTAGAGGTGGGCAGATGGATCTAAATATTGAGCATATCGATACCAACACTGGTGCCAGTATCGGATCCATGCTTTGTTTCTCAAAGTCCAGTACGTATCCCACCGCCCACCCATACCTACATTGTCTTCTGCAGGTCATGGTCATGGGGGGTGGGGCTTGAGCCAATCACTTACATTCACACCTACAGGCATTTAGAATCACCAGTTAACCCAACCCCACTGTATCCCACTGAGCTGTGTTAAATAAATGTTTTAATCTTTTTATGAAAGCATAAACGTCAATCGTTTACAGCCTTTAGCACATTTAAACAACAGACGCTGCCTTTAAAGACGGGCACATTTACACCTCAGCTCTCCAAAACACACAGCATCAATATGTAAGAAAACTGTTAACTAATTATTGTGAGTAGTAAAAATCACAATGCTGTCGTTGTTTAGTGTTAATTAAAATGTGTTCAGAATTTGGCAAATGTAAAAGAAAAAAAAAGCTCACAAATAATGACACACTGCTCTCCCCTACATAAGCTGGTTAAAAGTATCAGTACCAGAAATACTGCTCTTAGTTTGCTTGGTATTGGATCAATACCAATGTTTGCAGTGTTGCACAGTACTTCCAGATTCAAAAGCTCAACCAGGAAGCAGCTTCTTCCAGCTGTGAGTCTAGCTCGCTTGTTAAAGGCAGAGGAAGACGTGGCAGGGCAGAGACGGAGGCAGCCTCCACCTGCACACACCAGCAGCTTATGGTACAGGACTGATTCCACATTGGAGTAGAAATTACACCAGAACACAGCTGGCAGGTGTTAAACTGGAATGCAAGTCCACACTGGTTCACAGGAACCAGGAATGTGATCCTGATCCCTGCTCCTTCTGGAACCTTTGAGTCGTAGTCAGGCCCCGGGGACACGTTTATCTGAACACCCAGATGAGGACGAAAATGAGTGAGTCCAGTCATGAATACCTGAACCTGCTGGACTGGAATCAACCATGATAAACTTGTTCATTACGTTTCCTCCAAACTCAGAGCCGCTGCTGGACCATTACATGAACATCACTCACCAAATATTTCAGAGGTTTGACTTTCTGCCGTTTTAGGTGCAGTCGTGCCCTGGAAGATGCCCAGTGCTCTCTGAGCAGGTAAGAGTTTCCTGTGTCACCCTGTTCCGACAAAGACCCGGCAGAGGAGCTCGAAGGAAAGACCTTTACTCTAATCTGGGCCTGAACACTGAACACAATCCACACAGCTGAAGGTACATCAGCCGCATCACGCTGCTTCATGCTGTCAGGTAAAAACCCTGTGATCATGGACAGGAAACCCCATATTAGCTACACTTGACAACAACGGGGAGGAAGAGGTCGATTTAAACAGCAAAAGGCCTCCACCCGAAGCACAATCGTGGAGGGCTGAGGGGGTAAGGTCATAAGGCCTTAACGTAAGTTAATAAAGCTCTTCCATCACCTGACCTCTGGAGGGCGCCGTAGATCATGGAGAACAAAGATGTGCAGACGTCCTGGTGAGAGATCAAAGACGTCCTGATAGCAGTAAACCTGATTCTGCTAGACTGAAACTGACTTTCACTTTGTCTTTCAAGGGAAAGACCATCTCTGAACCGAGAAGGGGGCCTAAGGGTTCATTTTTCTTACAATGCTGTGATTGCAGCCAACTCTCTGTGAATGTACTCATGACCAATGATCAATGGTCATGTCAATTTGCATATGAATGACCATAAACTGACCTCATATTGTTAGTCAGTGGTGCTAGTTTCAGTCATTATGCAGATGTACTGTTTATAAGGTTGGAAATCTGCAGTCAGCTGAGACTGAAGAAGTCACCTGGATGATGATGAAACATTTCTCCCACGGATATGGCATGTAGATTCAAGATTCAAGGTCTTTATTGTCAGTACAACAATATACACAATATACAGCATACCAAAATGCCGTTTCACCCCAAGCCCCCCCATTCATTATAATTATGTAAGAAGTATATCTCGAAGAGATATAAAACCAGAAATTACAAATAAAAACAACTCTAATTTGAGGTAAAATTAGGAGCTAAAAAGGTACTATTACGAACTATATCTACAAACAATACACAAAGACAGGACAGAGACAACACAAAGTTATGTTCTATTGTAAGTTATATTGTAGACAAGTCAGGACGAAGACACGTGCAAGATGCAAAAAGTGCAAATAAGCATATTGTTCCCAGTTCCAGTTTGTAGTAGATTTGTGGAAGTTTGTGTTGTTTTTGAGTCTTTTGTTGAGTATTGTATCAAGAAATAACCCCAAATACTTTCTAAGATTAAAGATTTCATAAAAAAAAAAAAAGTAAATAAAAGTAAAAATCAGTTAAAAAACCTGACTGTGTCCCAGTGATTTATGGCAGTTTATACACATTTCCAAAAAGAATAAACTGTCAGTTCAGTGTAAGAATACAGAAAAATGGCTGTTTTTTAATTTTTTGTCTTAGATGATAAAACTGTTAAAAATTAAACCATTGTTTATCAGTCAGTGATTAAAAAAAACCTTAAAATTTGGATTAAAGTTTATATTAAAGTTGAATTTAAAGTTTATAATATCATAAATCTCTGAGGAAAGATGATAAATTGTATTGAGATTTTCATTTCTGCTAATCTCAGATTACAGTGAAACACATCAAATCTGCTATTCTCATCTCCCACATCAAAGGCACTCAGCTCACGCCTTTCATGTGTGAGCTGAGCTGCTCACAGGTCGAAGGACACATCTTGACCTTTGACCTGCAGGTGTTGCTGTTTCCTAGCAGCGTGCTGGGCCACGTCACTGCTGTCAAACTGCTGGATTTATGGTCTGCAGGCGAGTGTTGACTCATTGTGAAACTCAAACAGCTGAGGGCATCGTGGCCAGCATTACCTGCAGGAAAGGAAAAAACATAGTTGTGTAACACCTGTCCAGGGCAGTCCACCACACTGTCAGGTGTGCCAGAAGACGGGGTTGAACCTTCACACCTGCTGCAGGTGGAGAGCTAACAGATGCGTGATGGATGCCAGAGCAGGGAGTAACCGGGCTGTGGTGGTGTCCGTGGCCCAGTTTGACCCCGGCGTGAGTCTGGGGGACAGGGCCGGAGCCCAGAAAGATGCCAAGAGGCTCCACGGTACCCTCAGTAGGCGAGGCTTCGAGGTGGAGCTGCACAGCAACCTGAGCGGTGACGAAATCTACGAGCTGTTTGTGCAAGGTAACATTTCCATGGAAGCATCATGTGTGGTTTGAAGGATAAATCACCTGCAGCGGGCATGGGCTCATGTGCAGGTGGGCGTGAACATGTCCAGCCTCACTCATCTCACAGGTAACCAGGTGCTGCTGATCAGCAGGTGAGAACGCCTGTGTAAATGCAGAGCTCTGAGCAGGTCTGCAGCTTTCACACGTACAAACTTCCCAGCAAAGTCATCTCAGTCAGATGCTTATTGGCCCTGCATGCCTTGGTTATCAGGTCAAAGGTTAAAGTTCACGGCAGCAGAGGTCTAAAGGAGAAAGCCTCTTTTCTCTGTGACAGCGTAGCTTAGGTGTGCAAACCTACATCTGACTCTGGAACAGCAAGCTCTGGACATTTATTTATTGCTCTATGGATTTATGGATTTATTGACTTTCAACTCTGAGCACCATGAGACGAGTGCCGGTTAGCTCTAATACATTAAAGAAAGAAGAAGAATATACTGATGGATGCTTCCATCTTGTATATTATTTCTATTATTACATATTAAAGACCCAAACAGCTGCAGCCCGGAGGGCAAATTGAATCATAGCGTGATGAGGTGAATGATCAGCTGACTGTAGAGTGTCTGTGAGCAGCTCACTGTGCCATTCAGCAGCTCCAGGCTAGAACCTGCTTCTCACAGGACAGGCGAGGTGGGTCATTTATTCGCTCCAACATCAAAACAAAAGTTCATCGTAAGTTTATCTTATCTGAACGATCACATGACTGACTACTGGTCACGTAGCCCAGGTGTGTTGGCTCATTTAACAATTTCCCATGTGGGATCAATAAAGTATCTAATCACTGATCTTACAGTAGCACCAGCTCTGTATTTGGTGCTGTATTTTTATAATCTTCAGAGCTCTTTCACCACTGATAATGCTTGCTTTGTGCAGAGTCACATCATGCATGCCTTAACCAGTAACCACCATCGTGAAGCCGGTCAACTCAGACTGGATTTAATCCAGCTAAAACAGAGAAAGCCTGGCTATGCTGGGCTGCTTTTGCACTTCAGTTAGCTGAGGTGAAGCTAGCAGATAGCTAGCAGCAACAGCCGCCTGTGTCACCATCCACCTGTTAGTCAAAGAGGCCACGGCTCTAATAATGCACACTTTAAGCCTTAATCCAGTTTAAACAGGTATGGGTTACGAAATTATGCCGAGAGACCAAACAATTTGTGTATCAGGCTGTAAAGATGTTTACTAGTTTTAACATGGAAAAGCATGGGGACAGACTCCCTGCTGCTTCTGCTGGATGTCAGATGAACTGCAGTGTAACACCTATTTAATTACTAACAACTTATTAGATGGTAATAAAAAATAAAGACAGACTGGCTTTTGCTTCAGTGTTCCTGTTTCTCATGAGTAACCACTCTGCAGACGAGGCGCATGTGCATTGAGCACGTGCATACCTGCTGTCATGTATCCAGTGTTATGGCTGCTGTGAGAATGCTGACTGAGGGTCACTGACGGCCAGAGTTGGTCAAGTTACTTGAAAAAAGTAATCAGTAACTAATTACTGGTTACTTCCCGAAAAAAGTAATCCCGTTACTTTACTGATTACTTATTTTCAAAAGTAATTAGTTACTTAGTTACTTTTTAAAACATGATTTATCCCCTAAATAGGTAATAAAGCAATAGATCTTTCAGTCCAATTCTACTTTTTCTGCATAATCCATCATATCAAATCAAATGAAAAAGTCTCTTTTTAATACTTGTTTTATTAGTTTTAATCTTTTAACTTTATGCATCAAGCAAACATTAAATTATATGCAACATTCTCTGACTGGAAGAAATTTGTTTAACATTTAAATCTATTTTCTGCACATTCCAGCATATAAAATAAAATTGTTTTTTGTGTTTACACTCACTCTTTCAAATAGATGCACGTAAAACACAGCAGAAAATAAATAAAATCAAAGACTCAGCGGTCCTGTTGCTCTATTTTCACCTGTATAGCAGGAGTGGGGCAGGCGGAGGTTTGCCCTGGTGCAGGTGTGCCGCAGCGGTCAGTGGAAGGATCTGGGAGTTTCTCTGTGAATTTCACATTCCAGCATCAGCGTATTTGGTGCTTGCTCGGACGTTTAGGGGGTTTTTTGCTGTAAAAAGAACTTTTCTTCCCACACAGTGAGCAGCGGACGCTAATGTTTTTGTCACTTTTTATGGAATCAAACTCAAAGTAAGGTCAGTACTTCCACGCTTTAAACGCTGCAGGGTCATACTCTGTCCTGCACTCATTATATTATCCATTGTTGATCTGCACACAGCTGTTGCCACGAACGTCGCACTCGCTTACGTCATTGTCATGAGACACTCTCGCAAAAAAATCACGGTTTTAGTAACGCAGTAACACAGCATGCTTATGGGAAAGTAACAGTAATCTAATTACCTTTTTTGCAATAGTAATCCCTTACTTTACTCGTTGCTCGAAAAAAGTAATCGGATTACAGTAACGTGTTACTGCCCATCTCTGCTGACGGCACTTCTGTCTGTTTGTGTCTGTTCTGCAGAGAGCAGGCGACCAGTGAAGGACTGCTTCCTGGCTGTCTTGTCGTCTCACGGGGAGGAGGACTGCGTGTTCGGAGCCGATGGGAAACCCGTCCGGCTGTCTCGGATCTTTGCATATTTTGACAACGAGTGCATGGAGAAAAAGGCCAAAGTGTTCCTCATACAGGTAAGTGGCAGAAGGGCGAGGACAACATAAGTTTAGGTCGTGTCAAGGGAATGAAACAGTCCGTTTCCTTCTGTATGCTGAGGTCATCCATTTGATGCTGTCTCTGCAGGCGTGTCGGGGAGACGCTCTGGATGATGGAGTGGAGGTGGACTCGGCCGGTGACGCCACCGACTGCAGCTTCTCCCTCCACCTCTCGGTTCCTGTAGATACAGCTGTGATGTATGCCACGCCCCCAGGTAAACACCAAGCCTTCAATAGACCACCACCACTACACTCTAAACCTCCTCAACGGCCACTCAGACCTCCTAAACTACCCTTCAAACCTCCTGACAGGCAGCATAACCATTTTATCCATCCCTAGAACCTCCACAGTTACCATGAAACATAGAACTTAAACCATCTTTATGACAACTACAACACTTGCAATATGATCACATCTCTTCAGGGACTTTTAAAACCTACCAAAGGACTTCTAAACCTCCTTAGTAACCAGAGAAATCTTCTATACTACCCATTAACCTCCTCTATGACTACTGAAATCATTTTAACTGTTCATGGAATCTCCTCACCTGCCACAAAAGTGCCCAACTACCTGTAGACCGTCCCCAATTACTGCAGACCTCTAACTTCCTCTGAGGCCTGTATACCTTTCCAGCTGATCCTGGAGAACCTCCTTCATGACGCCTTCATAACTGTTCATGGAATCTCCTCACCTGCCACAAAAGTGCCCACTTCCTCAATGACTACTAAAATCTGTCAAACAAACTCTCAGAGCTCCTCTATGATCGCTATGGTTTACCTGAAGAACTCTAGAGCATCAACATCCCATAAAACTGCGTTTATGACAACTAAAACAAACCTCACCAGCAACTGTTCCACCCTCCCAAATCATCTCTGGAACAATCAAATAACCAAATGTACCTGCAGAACCTCCTCAGTGACATCTAAAACCATTTTGAACATTTCTTCATACCTGTCCACTGACCTTTGATGAGCTTGACTATTTGGTCTGTTCTATGAAACTCCTCAGTTACCACTAAAACACCCGTAGAAGATTTTATAATATATTTTATAATAGGATTTATAATAGGATCTCTTGAATAAACCTCAAACCACCTGACATGTAAAATCTTCTAAAGAATCTGTTGAACCTTTTTTGTGATCATAAAACTTCCCCAGTGACTGCTACAGCATCCTAAAGACCCCTCAAACATTTTATTGACAACTGAAACCTCGTAAACTACGCTTAGAGGCTCCACAATGACTACAAAGCCCTTGAACCTCTTTAATGACCCCTGCACATTTCTAACTGAATCTAGGTGTCCTTCTTCATCCTAAATATTAAGTTCACTTTTCAAACAGCTGTTTAAATCTCTCTGGCCATAACCAGCCTACCAGAGGACCTTCAACCTTCTCACTGACCAGTCTAATCTCCTCAAGGCTCCCTTTCTCCAGGATCCCTTAAACTTAAAATACCAGTGCAACTTCCTCAGTGAGTCCTACAACTTTGTGAGGACCTCTAGAACCTTTTCCTGACAACTGAAGTAGTAATTGTAGTAGTGTTGTCCAAACCCTACAGAACCTTCTCTGAAAACCATAACACCTTTGAAGAGACCACAGAACCTCTTCATTTATGACACCTGGTGGTGACATTTGTCTGAATCAATAATCTGCAGATTTTTCACCATGGTCCAGAGACCAGTATCTTTGTTTACCTCCTCCTCTCTCCATCAGGTTACGGAGCCTTCATGAGCCCGCTTGGATCCGTCTTCCTGCAGACGTTCTGCACTTTGTTGGAGGACGAGGCCCATCAGAACCTGGAGCTGACTCGCCTGATGACCCGCCTCTCCCACAGGGTGGCCTACACCTTCCAGGCCAAAGGTCGTGAGCTGGGCGGGAAGAAAGAGATGCCATGCTTCCTGACACGATTGACCAGAGAGGTGTTCCTGTCCTCAGAGTCAGAGAGAGAAGCCTGGACTGCAGATCTCTGATCCTGAGAAAGTTTTTCCTAAAGTTCTTGAAGATGTTGTGCCACCATAAGGCTGAACATATCAAGGAGAAGTTTCACAAACTTCTGCTGTTCATTGATCCACTTTAATGCGACTGCAATAAACTGGAGCTTATTTTCTCATTTATGAAGGTTATTTCTTCACTTATTCACTCATTATCCACGTAGTGACAAATTTTTATATCTGCATTTATTTTTCCTTTGATAAATACATCTGAATATGAACAAATAACTATCTGAGTATCAGAAATGAACAGCAGGTAGTTTTTAATAATAAAAAACAGTAATTTGGAGTAGGTGCATAAATCTTTTATAGTGCTTAAAAATTTCTACTCCTGTATTGAGACATTACAAATAAATCTTGAATTGTTGGTTGAAGAAAAAGATTATTCCTAAACTAAAGTGTCAGTCTGAAGAACACCGTCACATGTTTAACAATAAAATCTAAGATTTACTGCATATGTGAGTCTAACAGGTCGGTATAAACATTAATTTAAAAGTTTTAACCTCTTCATCAGCAGTGTGAAGGTACAGCTGCGGATGAATCACATGTTTAAGCATTTAAACCAGAAACCAGGTGAGGGTTTGAACTTTACATCTGTTAACAGATGACCAATCAATCTGCAGGGTCAGGCTGGATTTACATTTCACATATTTTGTCCTCTTACAGCAGTTGTGGGAATCTTAGGTGGAGATGTTTCTGAGTCATCTCCTTGAGTCAGCAGATATGTGCTCATACAGAGACACGTGTGGGAGTACCTGAATGGATCACATAAAGTCTGTCTGTCTGGGTTTGAGTACTTCCTGTCTGGACGTGAACCAGAACTTACAGAGTCCACACCTGTTATCACTGAATGTGTAATAAAGCAGATCATGTGACCTGGAATGAGCAGTCAGCAGGTCGGGAAGTTCACGCTCACAGAGGTGTGGGAGCAGTTTTGTTCTGAGGCCGTCCTTGATCTACTTTCAGTTTAGTACCTGCAACACATTTATGATTTATGTCTGACACACAACACGACATTTCCCAGAACTCAGCTGTTTCACCTCCCCACAACTGCTCCATCACATCACTACACCCTCTTCATTCACAGCTTAGACACGTTACATGGATATTCAGTGGTGTTCTAGAAGCCAAATAGTTCCAGTGTTACATTCACAAAGGTAAAAAAAAAGAAGCTCCTGTCACAAACTGAGTTTATTCTGACCACATGATTAAAATCTGAAGGCGTGAAACAAACATCATCCTCCTTGTTCTCTAACGTCACAAGCTTGGAAAGACAAGCAGAGCAAGTTCACAGACCTCTCCACAAAATCATCTGCAGGTCAGTGCAGAGCTACAGACGGCAGATCAAACTCTGACGCTTTTCAACTATTCCCTGGCTCTCCTGTTTCTGCTTCACAGAGTCCAGATGTTTTCAGATGTCAGAAAGAGCTTCCCTGACCTGCAGATATATTCAGCATTAATGAGCCTCACAGAAGTTACCCCTGCAGTGGCACTGAGAGAACCACCTATCTCACCAACCGCTCTGTAAAAAAGAACGTGTGTGCCAGTGTGTGTGTGTGTATGTGTGTGTTGGTGCGTGGGGGTGTGTGGGTGAAGCGCTGCGTTGGTACTGATGGCCTTCAGGCATGCTCCTGAGCTCGTGCAGGGTTTCCAGCTCAGACTCCAGTGTGTTTACAATGTTGATGTCTGCATCGTCCTATAAACACCCGTTTACCTGGTCAGGCATGATGATTTACGCCTGTTACTGACAGACGTTCAGGAAATAGACCAAGCAGACCCGTGACTGTATCAAACATTGTGTATTTGCAGATAAATAATGAAGTGCATACATATATGCATACATACATATGTACAGGACATGCTAAACATTTTCTTCACACAGTTTCAGAACGACGCCACACAAAAACAAGATCATTTCCATTCCTCCATGTGCTCTGCCGTGATTTGGTCTAACTAATGGAAGGTGTCCGTGTTCTGGTGCTCTCAGTACCAACCAGTAATGTGGCTGAGATTCCCTCTGCTTTTCCGGCTCTCTCCGGCTCTGAGAACAGGAACACCTCTCTGGTCAGTCGTGTCAGGAAGCACGGCATCTCTTTCTTTCCGCCCAGCTCACGACCTTTGGCCTGGAAGGTGTAGGCCACCCTGTGGGAGAGGCGGGTCATCAGACGAGTCAGCTCCAGGTTCTGATGGGCCTTGTCCTCCAACAAAGTGCAGAACGTCTGCAGGAAGATGGATCCAAGCGGGCTCATGAAGGCTCCGTAACCTGATGGAGAGAGGAGGAGGTAAACAGAGAAATCTGTCATGGTTAAACACGTACAACCTCTGAAGAATGCTGAGAGCTCCTGAGGACATAACTGAGAAAGAAAATCACGATTTATCATAAACACAAGTCGGAGTCGGACTTGTGTTGTTGTATCAACCATCATATAAAGGTTTCTGCCAACCAAAAAAGCTCTGAGGTTTTTTTTAATGTGTTTGTGCGTCATGAGGAAGTTAGAGGTCTGCAGTAATTGGGGACGGTCTACAGGTAGTTGGACACTTTTGTGGCAGGTGAGGAGATTCCATGAACAGTTAAAATGATTTTAGTAGTCATAGAGGAGGTTAATGGGTAGTATAGAAGATTTCTCTGGTTACTAAGGAGGTTTAGAAGTCCTTTGGTAGGTTTTAAAAGTCCCTGAAGAGATGTGATCATATTGCAAGTGTTGTAGTTGTCATAAAGATGGTTTAAGTTCTATGTTTCATGGTAACTGTGGAGGTTCTAGGGATGGATAAAATGGTTATGCTGCCTGTCAGGAGGTTTGAAGGGTAGTTTAGGAGGTCTGAGTGGCCGCTGAGGAGGTTTAGAGGGTAGTGGTGGTGGTCTGTTGAATGCTTGGTGTTTACCTGGGGGCGTGGCATACATCACAGCTGTATCTACAGGAACCGAGAGGTGGAGGGAGAAGCTGCAGTCGGTGGCGTCACCGGCCGAGTCCACCTCCACTCCATCATCCAGAGCGTCTCCCCGACACGCCTGCAGAGACAGCATCAAATGGATGACCTCAGCATCACAGAAGAAAACAAATCATTTCATTCCCTCGACACGACCTAAACTTATGTTGTCCTCGCCCTTCTGCCACCTGCCTGTATGAGGAACACTTTGGCCTTATTCTCCATGCACTCGTTGTCAAAATATGTGAAGATCCGAGACAGCCGGACAGGTTTCCCGTCGGCTCCGAACACGCAGTCCTCTTCCCCGTGAGACGACAAGACAGCCAGGAAGCAGTCCTTCACTGGTCGCCTGCTCTCTGCAGAACAGACACAAACAGACAGTAGTGCTGTCAGTGACCCTCAGTCAGCATTCTCACAGCAGCCATAACACTGGATACATGGCAGCAGGTATGCACGTGCTCAATGCGAATACGCCTCTTCTGCAGAGTGGTCACTCATGAGGAACAGGAACACTGAAGCAGGAGCCGGCCTGTGTTTACGTTCACATGCAGAAGATTCAAACTAATGAAACTTTATGTACACTATGCTCGCTGCTGTCGTACTTATTTTAAAAGAGTGTGACCTATGTTTGATCTATGAGTGGAAATCAGTTGTAACAGTGTTTAATCACCATCTCTGTAAAACACACACATATAATCACATCCTCACATGTTATATAATTACAAACGTGTCAGTCAGCGCTGGCATGTCACCAATGAGTGTCAGGGCAGTGTAAGCCTCACCTTTACCTGTAAATAGCACAGAGGTGTGTCTGTGTGTGTGGACACACACACACACACACACACACACATACACATACACATACACACACAGACTGTAATGATAAAGCTGTGTGTCTGTCAGGGAGGTGGAGCTGCAAATCCTTCCAGATGCAATGGTCTGGAACTCAGGTGAGTTATGGAGTCAGAAGGAGCTTCTCTAACCTGCAGGTGTGTTCAGCATTAACTGGGCTCACAGACACAGCCCCTGCTGTGGGTACTGATGCCCCGCCCCCTCTGAGTTTCTGTGACGTCAGCTGTTTTTTTAAATGAATGAGCTCTTGGCTGAAAGCTCTCTCAGTTTAAATACTTTGTCTCTGTGCTCTGTTTAAATAAAGTTTGAATGGTTTGCGTCCTGTTTTTATTGTTGGAAGCGGGTTTTTCGGTGTGATGTGATTGGTTACCTTTCTCAAACAGCTTGTAGATTTCGGCGCCGCTCAGGTCGCTGTGCAACTCCACCTTAAAGCCCCGCCTGCTGAGGGTACTGTGGAGCCTCTTGGCATCCCTCTTGGCTCCGGCCCTGTTCCCCATTTTCACCCCGGGGTAAAATTCGGCCACGGACACCACCACTGCCCGGTTCACCTCAGCCTTCCCACCCACTGGTCGTCTCTGCTGGGACATGGTGATGTAGCTGAGGTCCGCTGAGCTCTGTCTCTGTGAGTGTCTGTCAGACTTTAAGCTCCTGGCTCTGCACTGAAAGTACTTTAAAGCCCCTGAGCTGTAAAGGTGTGACCACACCTCTTTACCTTACCTGGAACTTCCTCTGCTGCCTTATCAGCCTTATGTGCTCAAGTCTTACACAACTTTGTGTTTTTTCTCGCTGTGCCAGAAATCCAGGTGTGTTCCACTCACGGATGACATGTCATAATTTTTCACGGCACACAAACATTTTCCTGCAGTAACAGAAAACAATCGAGGAGTTTTTAAAGCCTTTTATGGTTTTTGATTTTAATAAAAACACTTTACTAAAAATGTGAAGTTTGTGTTTGTCATCTTTACAAATAAAGTTTGTTTCACTCCAAGCAAGACTTTTGCCACCTCTCTGAGTAAAAACCTAAATAAAAGTGAGTGTTTCCACTTTATTCTGCCTTATTCTACTTCACTGGCTGTGGGGTTTGTTTGGTCCTCTGAATCTTTCAGTGTTCCTGAAAACTCCAGACAGATGGTTTAAAATCAGCTGCTCCAAAGGCCACCAGGAAAAAATAGGATTTAACAGGATGACAAACAGACTGTAAATAAAAGATGACTGCGGCTAGCACAATGTAAAACACTCATTTCTGAAGCCCCACCGTTAGCATCTTGGTGCCCACCGTGTTTGGTTTTATTTCCAGAATTTGATCTCGAGTGTGGGTGAAATTCTGAAATCTGTCTCATTAAACGGGAGCTCAGACTTCTGTTAGTACAGGAACCTCACAGCGGACATTAGGGCTGTTTGATATAACAATATATATCGGATGACGATATGAAAACCTCTATCATTTCACATTACACTATCGTTTGTTTCGTGGTGTTGCAAAATAAACAATTTAAGGGAATATTTTTTCATCGTTTTGATGGTCACTGTAGTGGCTATATTAATTTCTTAAAGTTCTCTCTTTCTCTTATATTTAAAATGACCACACTACGCGACTGTTTTTATGCGTTGTCGTTAGCAACAATGATGGTAAACCCATCGTGCGGCTCCGCCTTCCGCTTGTTTATTTTCCACATAAACCTTTCACAATGAAGCTGAAGATCCTGTTGAGATTTTTCAAAATAAACTGAAATGATGACAAACAGAAGGACCATTCAAAACAAATCGAGGACCTTATTTCTAAACGAGGGGCTCCCTCTGTACCATTGACATGGTTTGGTTATGAAAAGTCTGACACGGACCAGAAAACTGTACTATGCAAATTATGCATGAAACCGGTCCCCACCTCGGACTCAAACACGGCAAACCTCTTCTACCACCTACACAAGAATCATGTGAAAGAGTATGGAGAGAGTTTATGGATGAGAAGCAAATAAACCTTAGACTCAAACGTTACAACAGGCTTTTCCCCGTGTAATAAATAATCACAAAGAAAATTGCAGCCGTTATAACTTATGTCTAAAAATGCATTGTTTCACGCATCGGTCAATACACTCAACTCCGGGTGCATGATGCCCACCTGAAAACACTTCACGCAAGTTGAATTGCCCGGGATTCACAGAATTTAAAGAAAATTTAACATTTTTGTCATATATATCGTTGTCGGGATGATAAATGTTTTATATCAGGATATGAGATTTTGGTCATAGCCCTAGCGGACATATTATTGGTCAGATGAAGTCATTAATAATGCTCCAGCAGCACAAACACGGTCAAGGAAGTGTCTATGGGTGTCTGATGGGACTGACTGACTGCTGACTATCTGAGCTTCATGTTTCAGGCAGCAGACGAAATGAGGGGAGGTTAAAGTGTCCCTATGAGATAACAAGGGGTTTTTTGGTTTTATGTTCTGTGTCTTTGTCCTGTCTTCCTCCCCTCACCCCCAGTCACAGCAGATGGCCTCCCCTCTCTGAGTCTGGTTCTCCCAGAGGTTTATTCCACTTTAACCCTAGAACACTATCGCTGGGTGATTTTCACCCGAGCAAATACATTTACATGATTTCTCTCTCCTGCAGCTGTTAGTGTGTCGAGGAGATTGTGCCTTCACCAGGGAAGTCTCAAATGTCCCAGGAATGGGTGTATCAAAGACCAGCTTTCCAGCATCATTTTTTTTCTTTTTTAGGAATTTTTTGTTCTTGAATTCCAGATTTTTCTGTAATTTTGGAGCATTACTTTAGCATCCCCCCATGACACTTTTTTTCATTTTGTTAGACATGGCACAGTTGAAAGTAAAAGCTGACCACTCTGATTTGTCATGTGTTTGATATATTAGTACTTTTTGTTGGTCATATTATATCGGGTAAAAATCACCCGGCATTAGTGATTGTGTTACTATTTATAGTGATAGTGTTCTAGGGTTAAAGGGAGTTTTTCCTTCCCACTGTCGCCAAAGTCTTGCAACAACAACAGTCTCACCTTGATGTGACTGTTGTTGTGATTTAGCACTATATTAAAACAATAATTTAATTTTTTAAGCTTGTTGAGTTTGCATGTTGAGACACACTCTATAAATAAAGGATTTTTCCCTAAAACAGACTGACTCATGCAGATGTACTGTGGTGGAGTCTGAACATGATTGCCTGCTGCAGAGATTGAAGTGAGTGAGGAACGTGGCTGTTTGCGCTGTGCTGTCTGCTGTAGTCACACTCATGAATTAATCTGTCAGCTGCTCGTAAACTTTGATCACAGGTCACACGCCTGACCTGTCAGCATCTCACGCCTCAGAGGAAACCTGCTTTTCCTGCCGCACACGGGAACAAGGCGTCCATAAAAACTAACACGTAAACAAATCAAAGCACTCCAGGAATCCTTGAACACGCTCAAATATGTGCACGTACACCCGTCTTTATTCCATTTTAATTCATCAGACTTCATCCCAAAGGAAATTCTCGATGAGGTCGGCTGCTCCCACACACAACAGAAAAAAACATTAATTCAGTAGAAAAAACAAGAAGTTGATCATTTATAAATACAAAATGTAGTCCTCACTAATAATTACAAAAATAGACATTTGCATATCCCCCCAAAATATTTAAGTAAAATTTATTTATTGTTTCATTTCTGTAGATGTTCACTCTTTGTCTTCTTCTTCCTTCTTTCTCTCTGTATGTCTTTCTTTTAATTCCCGCCTCGATTTCCAAACTGATCCTCTGTGGGAATCTCATCCTCCACCATCCACACATCTGATTTGATTGACCCCTCCATCATGGCCTCTATCTATTTATCTATTCCTCACTATTTAATTAGATCACTCATTCCTAAAGTCAAGAGTGCTGCTGTCCCACACATTTATGACCCAATCATAAATCTTAATTCTGTCACAGTGATTACAAATTTTTTATTTAAAATGACATAAAAATCACACGCTGCTGGCGATAAAGGATTAATACTTCAATGACTTTCAGTTGTTACTGCAGCCCACCTGCAGCACCTTTGGCCCACACTCTGGGAATCCTTAGATATTTAAATGTATCAATTTAATCGTCTATTTGTTATTTTGATTTTTTTTTTTTTAATTTAAATATTTGTTTCAGGCAAAATAAATCAAACAGAAAGGATTGATGGAGGCAGATGATCCACTGTAGCACCACCTAAAGGAAGCAGTTGGAAGAAGAAGAAAAAGATTCATACCTTGATTTGCTTTATTTACATATTTGCAATTGTTTGTATTACATTTATAACGTTTTATTATTCATTTATTCAGGTATTTATTTATTTTAGTATATTTCTTTATTTACTCATTTATTCGGGTAGTTTTATTGTTTCCATTTTTTATTGATCCTTGAATTCCTTTATTATTTGTTATGTATGCATGTGTTATGATGTTTCACTGCTTTAATGATGTAATTTCTTAATCTGGGATAATCTGGGATTAATCCACTCATTAATTTCATTTAACTGTCTTCATTTATACAAACAAATAATGAACAAAAAAACATAAATAAATATATTAAATGAACTTTTTCTTTTCCAGTCGCTTAACAGAATAACAGAATTCGTTTTAGATTATTTAAAAAAACGTTTACATTTATTCAAATAAAACTGATCAAAATGTTATTTGTGTGTTAATACCACAGTGATACCTGTGTGTGAGTACCACAGTGACACTTTGATAGCTGCACATGATCATCAGAAACTTTTAGGAGTCAAAATGACGCCTCAGCCAAAATTTTAAGACACCAGACTTTAGGTATGACTAATCCGGGGAACTAAACCATAACTGCTGCTTATTTTCTATAAATGTCTGAAACTGTTTCAACACTGTCTTTACTTCAAAACCACAAAGATCACATCAGAACTCCTGTTTCTACTATTTGCTTTTGTTTTTTTGTTTTTGTTTTTTTTTCTGAATGAGATGTTTATTAATGTAAAGATATAATGTTCCAAAAAGTATAATGGATTTGCTATAATTTTTAATAAATTTGTCTGATGAAGTGTGTCAAAATTTATTCTGAGATTACAATATTTCCATCTTTGTTAACAAAGGACAAGGAATAGAAATATTCCTCTGAAAACAGCTGTTCCGCATTTCTTTTTTAAAAGAGTAAATCTTATTGTTTTCATCCGGAATAACCTGGATTGATCTGGGATCATTTATTTTTCGTATCCTCTGTCTGTGATTAGTCTCTCAGGTGCGACGTCTGGCGGCAGGCAGGCGGCAGAGCGTCTGTCACTACGTCATCAGTGTGCGCCGGCAGTATTGGTGCTGCGACACTGCTCCGACTTTCCGTGGCGCTTATCCCGCACAGCGTTCAGAGCACAGCATAACCTAATCCAGTTTTTTACCCCGAGCGGAGGGACACAGCGGCGGAGGAGCTGTGGTCCGGCTCCGAGTCGCCGAGGCAGAGACACGTGGTCAGAGACGGGCTTCCGCTGGGTTCAAGCTTTTACTCTTTTATTTCTAACGTCTAGCAGTGGAGACATGTCCAGATCCGCGAAGAAGAACGGCATACCTGACAGGTGCGTGTCAGCCTACAGCTCCGCGCATGCACAGGTATAACTAAGAGTCCGGGGTTTATTACAAAGACAACCGTCTTTGTAATAAACCCCGGACTCTTCATGAACCTGAGAGCCTGCTGTGTGACCTCATGACCAGCGCACGGTCTTACGAGTAACCGCGATTACGTCATCAGACACGTAAACAAATAATGACCCGCAGGTAAATATAAAAAATAAACATCTAGCGCACGATCATAATGACGTCACCGATGTGACGTTTAAAGGGTTTTACACTGAGCGTTCATGTGTAATCTGTGATCATCAAACAGCCACGCCTGCAAAGGAAACACGTGTGGATTATTTCTAAAGATCATTAAAAAAATTCATCTGTGTGTGAAATAAGTAAATAAAGAGTTATTTAAAAGAGCTACACGAAAGCTACATGGAAGTTCACCTTTATTTTGGGAACGTCTTTGAACATTTGTAACCACGTCTCTAAACTGAGATGTTATTGTGAAAGTTCTCTCTCAGGTGAGAGTAACGGTAGTAGAAGTAAGAATCGGGCATCTTCAGGTTTCCATGACAATGCTGACTGACTGTTGTGTCCTGCAGGTGGCTCGATTACTCGCCGGTTGGAAAACGCCTCCGCGGGACTCGATTCATCGCCTTCAAAGTTCCTCTGAAGCAGGTCAGGGTGTCATCTGAGCTTCTTCCCCACAAATGCCTCGCTCAGCGTCACTCATGCCATCATCATCATCTTCTTCTTCTTCTGTGCAGTCTCTGAACCGCCAGTTGCCGCGCCCTGATGTGTTTGGCCCCTGGGAGCTGCTAGATGCTGTCAGCAGCGAGAAGGAGGAGCTTGGGCTGATCATCGACCTCACTTTCACCACACGTTACTACAGGCTCGAGGTGAGCACAAGATCCTGCATTTATAGACAAATCGATTAAGTCTGTGTTTACTGATCAGTGTTATTGATTATGCTGCTATTATTCCACCTGACCACAGACACACACAAACACACAGACAGACGCACTGCTTATCCCACAGAATGTATATAAAAGATGGATTTTCTCCAGGCGTTCACTCTCTTTCAGAGCCTTATCTGGACATTAGAGGAACTGCAGCTTTCTGATGATGATAAAGTAAACTCTGTGTGTGTGTGTGTGTGCGTATGTGTGTGTGTGTGTGTGCGTGCGTGCGTGCGTGTGTGTGTGTAGGACATTCCCAGGTCCCTGCTGTGTGTGAAGATCTTCACGCGAGGTCACGAGGTTCCCAGTGATGACACCATCCTGAGCTTCAAACGCGCCGTCCGCAGCTTCCTGCGGGAGAATAAGGAGAATGGTGAGAGCGAGCTAATGTGAACCTCCCTCGCTGACACAGGTTTAAGTCTGACCTCCTCCTTCACCTCCTGCTGCTCTGCTGCTCCTGCATGACTGCCACATTTTGCAGATTTTTGCTCAGATTTTAGATTTGGGGACTTTTGGGAACGAAAACTCTGAGCATTTTAATCAGCTGCTGTCTCACAGGAGCTCTCCTCCTCTTCCGATGAGGAGGAGGAGGAAGTCTGCTGGGACTTCAGGCTCGCAGGCAGCTGATTAGTCAGATTTCAAGCAGTCACATGACGAGGAGCTGCTGGTTTCCTGCTTCAATCAAACCCGTCATGCTGGCTGTGGTCACATGACTTTTAGGCTTTGGATGAATGAGATCGTGTGCGATTGGCATGGTGTCCTTTAACAGGAAACCACAGTAGAAGAAGAAGTGCGATCTGAGCTCTAACTGTGACTTGTGTCTCCTGCAGATAAGCTGATCGGAGTGCACTGCACCCACGGCCTGAACCGCACCGGGTACCTGATCTGCAGGTATGTACAAACTTAAGCCTGCTGGTTGGCTGGACTCAAGGGTGTGGGTGGGATCTAACTGCCACGTGTCACCTGCAGGTATCTGATTGACGTGGATGGGATGGACCCCAGGGAGGCGGTGCAGCGTGAGTCGGCTTCTCGTGTCCATATTTCATATTCAGTGTTGGGAAGTAACGGAATACATGTAGCGGCGTTACGTATTTAAAATACAACATATGAGTAACTGTATTCTGTTACAGTTACCGTTTAAAAAGGTGGTATTCAGAATACAGTTACTTTGTTGAAGCAAATGGATTACACGCCGGTCTTTTCCTGTTTCATATGTTAGGCTATGCTCTCTCTATTTTTGGTAATTCCACGCCGGTGGAAACCCAAACAAAACACACATTAAGAGGCTCAAATGCCTGTGTCTCTATCTCACGGCCAGTGTCACCATTACTTGCAGCCGCATAATGATGTGAAGAAATATTTTTTTTAATTATTATTCAACAGATGACCTACCAGAAACGGGAAACGGAAGCATGTAAATATAATAATAACCACTGCAGCCAAAAAGAGTGCCTGACGAGCCCAGTTGTAAGTAAGCTATTAAGACTCGACTGTACACCGTGTTCGTGTTTTCCTCCGAAACAATAAGCTCCGTTGGAGCAGCCTTTCAACGCCTCTCTCTGTCTCTCGCTAGCAAAGTTGACCCAGACAACAAAGTAAAGCTAGTTTTCAGCTACGAGCCCGACATGAACCCGACGTATTAGCCAGAGGTCCCTTTACTACTGATCGGAGCCGCGGACCTGTTTTATATACGCCCGGAATAGTTTTCTATACGAGATCGCTGCAAAAAGTGCAGCCTTACCTAATGTCCACCCTACTGTTACTCATTTTATGTTAAGATTTAAAAATCTAGTTGTTATTGGTATGACGAGTAGCCTTCAGTAAAAGTAATAAATCACACAGCAATAGTACATTCATGTAGTTGTAAAAAGCATGATAATATATTAAGTAATCCGAAGTATTCAGAATACGTTACTCTCATTGAGTAACGTAACTGAATACGTTACAAAATACATTTTGGGGCATGTAATCTGTAATCTGTAGTGGAATACATTTGAAGAGTAACCTTCCCAACACTGTTCATATTTCACATGTGAAGCATGTGTAAGCATCGTCTCTCTCTGCAGTGTTTAACTCGTCCCGCGGTCACGCCATCGAGAGGCAGAACTACCTGCATGACCTGCAGCACGGGCGCAGGAGGAGGTGAGGCTCCCCCCCACTCACCGCACCCACCCACACGAATTATTCAAAATCAGCAGACAGACTCTTTAGAAATATCCTAAAGACAAAAATATTTCAACTTTAATTTTTTTGTAGCAAACAAAAAAATCAAATAACAGCAAAAAAAAGAAAAGAATATTAAACAGTCTCAAATATTTTACAGCAGCAGTCCCCAACCCCCGAGAGTTGAGGCTCGGGTGTGAAATGTATGGTTTTTTGGGGGTCTTTATAGTTATTTTTTAAATTGTTTTTATCGTTAACTCGGTTTCCCTGGGCCTTTTCCCGTCTGTTACGAATAAATCTTCTTTTTTTTAATACCGGTACTAGTTTTATTTTGTTGTATTTGTCCGCGACACCTTAAAGGCCGGTCCGTGAAAATATTGTCGGACATAAACTGGTATGTGGGACTTAGACTGTTTTACAGTATAAATTATGAATATAAGGGTTAAAGGAAGTTTAAAATGTTGTAAAATATCAACAGAAAGTCCCTTCATGTGTTTTCATAATCAGAATGATTTCAAAATATTTAAATGGTGCAGAAGTTTTCATAGAATATTTTAAAATATTTGTGTTTAACTGCTATGCGTTTGCGTGGGTTCTCCCCGGGTACTCCGGCTTCCTCCCACAGTCCAAGACATGCAGTTAGTGGGGATAGGTTAATTGAAAAATCTAAATTGCCCATAGGAGTGAATGTGAGTGCGAATGGTTGTCTGTCTCTGTGTGTTAGCCCTGCGACAGACTGGCGACCTGTCCAGGATGTACCCCGCCTCTCGCCCTATGACAGCTGGGATTGGCTCCAGCACCCCCCGCGACCCTGAAAAGGATAAGTGGAAGTGAATGGATGGATGGATGCTATGAAATAATAAAAATATTAAAAATGAAGAGAAAAAAATACTAAAACACGACAAAAACATTTAAAAATGTAAATATCTCAAATTATTCATCAAAGAACAGTCAACACATTTCCATACTCAAAATGTTTGTGAAAGTTTCTTTTGAGGAAAAACGAATGTTCTTCAATTTTATTTGGTTATTTATCACAGTACAAATAAAATATTAGAAATACATATCTGATATATTTTTAACCACAGTCTAAGCTCGCCTTTAGAAATTGTATTTACATTTGTCATTTTCGTCTTGCTCTGAGTCGCCATGCCGACTAACTGCTGCGCTCTGATTGGTTCCTGACTCTTTCTGGTCCATTGTCACAGTAACGAAGGGATGGAGGAGGTGGAGCAGGAGCCAATGAGAGGTCAAGCTGTTCATCGCCCGCTTTCCAGCTTGCCAAGCGATGACTGCGATCAGAAGAGGCGCGCACACGCTCAAAAGTCCCGGCACCACAGGTAGGACAACACACCTGAATATGTTCATCAGTCATAGTTTAATAAACGTCAGAGAATCATCATTACATCCTGCTGCTTTCAAATTCACTCATTACAGAAGTGAATAAAGTTTTTTAAATGATTGAAATATAATCTTTTGTGTGTGTGTGTGTGTGTGTGTGTGTGTGTGTGTGTGTGTGAGAGAGAGAGAGAGAGAGAGTGTGTGTGTGTATATATTCTTAAATAAAACAAAAAAATATAAATTTTCCATATATTTAAGAATATGAATAAAAATATTTTCTTTTCTTTTCAAATGAAAAAAGACCTCCACGAGGAGGGAACGTCCACCTTCATCACCGCCCTCCTCAGCGTGACTTTTTCCCCCCTCCTCCGCCATCGCTCAACCCGTATCGATGGACACGTCCTCAGGCGGATAATCAGTGGAGGAGACCGCCACACTTGGAGGATAGCCGTGTGGGGAACCCTCAGTGGAGGCCAGGCGCCGCAACGCTGGACACGTGGAGAGCTCCTCCTCCGATCCTCCCTCGCTACTCACCACGCTGGACTGCTGAAGGCTATGGGGTGCCTGAAGAGGAGTGGGCGGGGCCAAAAATGAGACACAGCGACAGCAGACACACACACGGAGGCAGAGCAAGCGGATACGACTACTAGATTTTATTTGATAGAAGAAGAATGGACTGAGGTGATGTGGCCTTTTAAGGACGTTAGTGTTTGAATGAGAATATTTAAACAGGTATTAAAATAAAGTAATGCTGCTGAAGTCCACTTCAGCCAATCACAGCGCAATTCAAATGTCGTCATTATTACTTTGATAACCTCGCTCTAGCTTCCAAGACTGACATTCGATGTGCGTGTGTGTGTGCCACATGTCTGAAGGTCAGAGGTCATGGTTCAGGGTGAAGAGTGGAGAGTGATTTAAAGTTTCATGTTTTCATGAGTGAATAAGAAGAAAATGAAACATGTTGTTTGTGTGCTTGTTTTATTAAATGAAAGCTGAAAATGTTGCGTGTCAGTAAATTATAAACTGGTATGAAGTGGTGTGACCTGAGCGCTCTGTCGGGCGTCTGTGAGCTCACTGAACTGTGGACAGTCTGAATCCATGTTTCTACCTTCAGTCTCTCCTGTTTGTGAGATAAATGCCACCCGATTCAAACGAGGAGCTCCTCGGTGTTTACTTGTTGCCATGGTGAATGCTGGTGTCAGAGTTCCATTGACCATGGCTTTCATAACCTGCTGTCTGCCTCTCAGGTGGGAGGGGTCGTACGGGTGAGGTTATAGAAACAGAAAGACGGAGCAGTGGGTTTGTTTGGGGTTTTTTTGAAGAACATTTATCACGTTTCTTCTGGTTTCACTTGTTTTTGTGCTTTTTGAAGGTTTTCAAGTTTTTTTCCTTTCTGTAAAAAAACAAAACAGAAACTCAGGTGAGGCAAGCTCCGCCCCCAATAAGCCAACAATAACACAGATCACACCCTGTTCACTGTAACACACACACACACACTCCCTGCTGCAGAGGGTCACGTGATACACTCACCTGTGTCCTGTTGCTGCTGAGCACAGGTGTGTAGGTGGGAGGAGTCACCTGGGGAGAATGCAGTCAGTCAGGTTTGGGTCCTTCGACCCGCCCGGTTAGTCTCCTCAGAGCTGAGCTGAGTTGGTGCCTGTGGGAGGTTTGCCACAGTACTGCTGGGTCGCTGCTGCCGTGCTGTGGAGGAACATGTCTGTTAATCTGAGCAAGAATGGAGCCGCGCTGATGGCCGCCTACGAGGAGGTGGTGAGCGGCAAGTCTAACACAGACTGGTGAGATAAAGTTCACTTGTGTGTCTGTCCACACCTACATCTGCTGCACACCCACACCTGTCCGTCTGTTTCAGGGCACTGTTCACCTACGAAGGAAACACCAACGACCTCCGAGTGGCACTGAAAGGAGGTAAGCACTTGGATCCAAACTTTTGATCCCTCCGAATTTATTTCCTGTGGATTTCCCCTCACTTCCTGTTTTATTTTGAAGGTCAGATCCTCTGTTCTTTGCGGTCCTTCCTCTCTGACTCTTCTCTCTGCTGGTTTCCTGCTGTGTTTGGACCTGAGGAGATGTTTGAGGTGTTCTTGCACTCCACCCTGTTTCTTGACCTCAGTTTGACTTTTTTCAGCAGTGCTGCAGTCTGTCCCTCTGTGCACATGTAAACCCTACTTCTTAATGTAAGACAACCAAGTTCAGCTTTTTCCACCTGATGATCATCATGACTGTAAGAAATACACTCATCCAGACTGTCCAAGAGTATAAAACAAAGTTGTGTTCATCACAGAAAATGTCCTTTTGTTTGGACCAACTGTAAAATCAGACATTTCTAGAGTCAGCAGCAAAAAACATTTAAGAGTCCAAGCATTTATCTCCTCCTGGGGGCCAGATTGGAGGCTTTACTGGGCTGATTCTGGCCCCCAGGCCTTATGTTTGACTCCTCTGGTCTGCTCCCAGAGTGTTTTCTGTTTCTGAGGGTTTCAGGTTAAAATCCAGGAGCAGACCGACCACATGCAGTGGTGTTTGCCCTAATACACTAAAAACCTATTATTAAATATGAAGCAAACATTAACATCATGGTTATTACAAGCATTCAGCTTCCACAGCTGAGCCACGGCTACATCTTGTGATGTACCAACAAGTTTCAGCAGAATGGAGCAGAGGCTGCAAGCGAAATATAACTCACGGCTGTGAACGCTGGTACAGCTGGCGTGTTGAAGCACACAGATAAGAATGTGCTGCTCTCAGGTGGAAAAAAAAAAGCAAAAGTTGCTCAGTGCTCCAAACTGGTTTGTGCAGCTGAGAAATGATGCAATGACATCACTGGCATTAAGAGTGTCAGAGGAACGTCTCCAACAAGCTGTGGAGGGTTTTTCGTGCAGCACTGACCTCTTTATGTGTTACACAGGACGTGCACACAGGAACACCAGCGTAAGCCACCCTCATAACCTTCTGATCTCCAGTCTGGCCTTCAGGTGTCTGCTGTCTGATCTAAATGAGATCATGTTCTCCTTTGTGTTTTGTGTAGATGGAGGGTTGGAGGAGATGGTGGAGGAGCTGAACAGCGGGAAGGTGATGTACGCTTTCTGTCGAGTCAGGGACCCGAACTCTGGACTGCCCAAATACGTCCTCATAAACTGGGTAAGACCAACTTTAACTCAAAGCTTTTTTCCTGAAGTTTTTCTTTTTTCTGAAAACCACAAACATCTGAAGATTTCAGTGTGGACGTGAAGCTCAGGACTTTTTCACAGTGAGTAATCCAGACCATTAATAAGTGAGCTCGTGCTGTGGACGGATCATCTCAGACCCCTGGGGTGAAGTTTGGCTGGTTTCAGCATCTTCCAGTCACATGACAGGAAGCCCCTCAACATGTACTTTTTTTAACCCCCGTCCTCCATCTTCAGCCTGCTGATGTGTTTATATTAGCCTAGCCACCGAGTAGGTCATCGTTATATGTCCACTTCACTCCATCTTCGATCCTACAGTCAGAACATGGCATGTCATCGTTAGATGGAAACTAGCCCTCCGACTTCCTCCTAAAGTCTGGCAGAGTCTGCGAGGGTAAACAGTCCATATCCAGCTCTGAGATCCTGTAGAGAGGTCTGCAGACTTTACTTTCTATGAGTGTCGAGTGATAGAAGGATGCCACATTCACAGGATTGAATGGATGATTTTTGTTTTCTAAGACAGGTGAAGGTGTGAAGGACTCTCGGAAAGGACAGTGTGCCAATCACGTGAGCACCATAGCAGGTTTCCTGAAGGTGAGTCTTCTCTCTTTTTCCTGTTAATGTGTGTGAAGAGCTGCATCATTAACATGTGTGACATCACAGGGAGCCCATGTGACTGTAAATGCCCGTGCGGAGGACGACGTGGACCCAGAGACCATCTTGGCCAAAGTGGCCAAAGCGTCCGGCGCTAACTTTAACTTCCACAAGCAAACACAGGAGTACAGAGACGTTCCCAGAGGACCCGTGGTGAGATCACGCCGCCTGAATCAGCAGCACAGCCTCGTTTTACCATCCAATAAGCCAATATTTCATCTCATAGTGCATTCCTACCCCTGCATGAACATTAATGTAGATCTTCTTCACAGCTCAAACACTTCTGTCTACAGAGAGAGAACGCTGAAATAAAGAATAAATAATCAGGGTTGCGCACAGAGAAGAAAAACAGGACATTTCTGTTATAATCCCTGAGCCTTTTCTCTCATCACGCAGGGTTCTGTGTACCGCAAAGTCAACGCTGTCGAGGAAATCCAACAAATCAACAAGGACGACTTCTGGGTCAAAGCTCAGGTTCGGTTTCAACTCCGAGTCCTCCAAGATTGTACCACAGGTTTCAGTCAGCAAAGTCACACGACTCTCTATTTCTTCTTCTTCTCCTTCAGCGGGATGAAGAAATGCGTCAAAAGGAGGAAAACATTCGAGTGGAACAGGAGAGGCAGGAGGCGGAGAGGGAGAGGAGGGACATGGAGGAGAGACAGTCGAAGGAGAGGGAGAGGATAGCGAGAGAGAGAGCTCAGCAGATCGAACAGGAGAAGTGAGTCAGACACACAAAACACAAAATCACAGAAACTCATGAAGAAGACACTTCAAGTATTTTGTGTTTCAGGCTCCGGCAGAAGCAGCGGGAGGACGAGGAGCGAGAGCAGGAACAGCAGCGTCGGGTGAGCTCAGCTTCAGCTCATTGATCCTGATTTATTCCCCGTTTCGGCTGAGTTTATGAGCCCAGCCAGCATCACAAAACCAATATTCAACATTACTATTTAACCCCTTTTTAAAAAAAATTATAAAACATAAATAAACAGAAATATAAAGGGGCAAAAATCCTGAAGTACACGTGAATAAATTCAAACATAAAAGCAAACATAAAAGAAGTTATTAAACTGAAAACTATTTCAGATAATGAAAAGTAAATAAACAGGAAATAATGGAAAGGGTAACATTTTTTAAATTACCGAATAATAATGACATAGATATTAGTTAATTAATTAATTTTGAGGGTAAGAGAAAGATGTTTTTAACTTTTAAAGAATAAGCTAACTTATGTATTTAATTCATAAATAAATAAAAAACATATTAAGAAAGTAAAAAATACTGGATTATGAGTCATTTCTTTATTGAAACTTGATTTTAAATCCTTTTGGCAAATCACTGAGGCAGAGAAGTCTGTGTTGTGTGATGTTAAAATTATATTTAACGTGGTGTATGAATGATTTCTGTGTTTCAGAATGAGCAGCTGGAGAACAGGAAGATGACGGGAATTTCCGCTGTTGCCTCGGTGCAGAAAGCTAACGTGAGCGCAATTTTGACCATAAATTCTTGTAACGTAATATCTGCTCCTGTTTCTCCCTCTAAATGTTCATTTTTTTTTTTCACACAGCATCAGAAACATAAAAAAATGATCACACAGGTTTAACTTTTTTGTTATTCCAGTTTTGGTTTTGATCAGCTGGGTCGATGGCTCTGGATACTACATTACCCATGAGCCTCAGCAGCTGACATGATGTTCTCATAGCAAACACATTTTAATTGAGAATTCACAATGATTCAATCTGAAGATGTTAAAACTAGAGAAATGAGGATTTTCTTGGTGATTTGTTCACATTTGTTTGGCTCTGTGATTGGATGTTGCCCACCAAGACGCATCATGGGAACTGTAGTCTGCTTCACATGTTTAGTTCTACAGCCTGGAAGCCTTTACATTTTTTTACTGTAAGCCAGATTGAAATAATGAACAGGAAGAGCTGAATTACAAAGGCTGAAGAGTTGCATTGAGGGAAGTGTAGGATCCTGCCTCTTTACTTTAATGTCACCCAGTTTTATTCACAGGAGGCGAAATCTCTGATTTCTCAGAGAGCGTTTAATCCCAGAGACATCTTCAAGCAGAAGGAGCAGAGCTTTGATGCTGGCGACACACCTGCTGCCTCCAGACCCGGTAAGAAACACGATGATGATAATGATGAGGATGATGAAGATGACGGTGGTTCACCTTCACGTTTCCCCCTGCAGGGAGGCTGCAGAGTCCGTTTCTATCGCAGAAATCGTTTGAGCGAGACGTCCCGGTTCAGCCTCGGTTTCCACCATCCTCTCCTCCAGCAGTGACCCCCCTGTCTCCGATTACATCTGCTTTACCTGTGCTGCCTGTCTCACATGCTGCACCTGCCTCCACTACAGCACCAGAGAGCGCACACTCACCTGTGCAGCCTGCAGGTTAGACATATTGAGGCAGCTTTTCAACTGCAGGAGGTTCCCAGAACGAACCACAGTTCTTTGGTGTAGAACAGAAATAAAAAATAAAGTAAGTTTTGTGGAGTAACCGTTGTTCTCACAGTTCTCACAAAACTGCTGGCCTTCAGCAGGCGTCCAGAAGTTAGCCAGTCAGAACCAAGGTGGCTTTTTATTTTTAAATTTTAAGCTTTGTTAAAAATACTTTCAAATTTAGGAGTGGATTTGTGTGATGAGTAGAAAACTCGTGTTCACATAACACTGATATTTTCTTTGGATATGCTGAATCAGCTGAAAAAGTTGAGTCTGGAAACCTTTTTTTATGTATTAATTTAACTGATTAGTGACCTGAACTGTGAAATACCCGCGTGTTGTGTGTATGAGATGAAATAAGACGTCCCTCCTGCAAACACAGATGCTGGTTATGGTGACGAAGACGAGTGGTCAGATGATTTTGATGAAGATGAAGCTGCACAAGGTGTGAACTTTAAAGTCATTTCATTTTAACTTTTGTTTTGTGCAATTTTGATCATTTATCAATAATCAGAGTAGTTTGAATTAGGGTTGTTGTTTTGTTTTTGTTTTTTTTTTCTTCCTATAAGACCATATTTTATATGATGATCAGTTTGCCACTAACATCAACACCCACAAAAATCACTCCGAGTACATTTACACAATAATTTATACTTCTAGTATACTACATTTCAGAGTTTTCTTAGTCTTATAACTGCAGCTGAGATTTAAACACATGAATTAAAAATAGCTGCAGAACAACACCATATCAATTTAATTCCATTAATTAGTCAATGAATCTAATGTTCAGTAAATTTAAAAATAACAGACATCTCAATAATAATTAAAGCAAACAAAATAAACCTAAAACAATCTGAAACCACAGAAAAGAGTCTGAATACATTAGAAAACATTAGAGTTGAAAATGTCACTTTTATCCATTTTAAATTAAATCTATAACACTGTGAAGTGAATAATTATGAATTTTTCCTCAGTGGTGCTTTTACGTTTGAAACATTAAAGACAAAAGAACAAAAGTAATTAAATATGTTAAATACTGGAAACTTAGCAGTTTAAAGTTTAAACTTTGCTATATTTTCAAATTTTTTGGTTAATAAAATGAATTAATTTAAACTATTTTACATATCGAGTAAGAGTCACTGTCAGAGTTGGTGAGTCAGTGAATTTTTGAGTTTGCAGCAGCAAATGATGGACGTTAGCTGAAATAATTTGTGGTTATTCTGTGTTTGCTCCATCATGTTTACAGCTCACAGCTTGGTTTTTGTTTCGTTGACCTTCATGTTAGTAAAGCTGTTACACCACGATTGTAGCACAGCGCTGGTTAGATAGATAGATTTGTTCACTGGCTATATCAGAATCTCAGACTATGGAAAATAATTCATAGTAACATTTCTGTAACTTCTGTTTTTTGAGGGTTGTAGTGTGGTGATACTTAGTACTTTTCCTGGAATTAATTATTAATTATTAATTAGTATTAATACTTTATCCTGTTGGTACTTTTGTGTCTTTTCTCACTGTCCTGGAAAACAAAGAACACTTTTTCATCTCTAGTATTTAAAACTTGTGATTTTTATAATGTGCAGAGGGAAGTTCAGCTCAAGATGATCCATACATGTCACCGCATTCAGCCCGGAGTAACGAGGACCTGTATCAAAACGTTTCCCAGCATGCACCAGCAGTAAGTCCACTTCATCATAAGTACATTTACATGTACAACACTCCCAGTAAATATTTTCCTTAGAAATTAACAACGTATTTTGATTCTAATTCCTCCCTTAACGTCTTACTAACAGTTTGAGAAATGTGTCTAACTCAAAAACTGACCAATAGACCTGAGACTTAGTGGGTTTATCTCTGTGGTCTCGAGTAAGTGCAGTGCTGAGTTTGAGGTTGTTTGGATGACTAGATCTCAGACTTTGGCTAAAATTTGTTCTCTGTTAGAATAAACTGATACATGGGGAGGCGTGTTTGTTCTGATAATTTTCTGAAGATGTTATACCCAAGTTTAATCATAGCAAAACACTAACCTAAACCACAGCATCTAATTCTATGTTTAACCCTGACACCAAGATTGAACCTTCAGTCAATCCTTTTAATGTGTCCCAACTCGACCAAAGAAATCAAAAACAGGATTGTGTTTTGTAAAATGATGCAAAATCCCTAAAATTTGCTTACTATGACTGAAAGTGCTCTGCACAAGAATTCCAGTGTGCCTTGACTGCTAGTTTTATGCACAAATGGCAAATAAAGAACCTTGAAATGGGAAACATACTGTGAACATGCCTCAATCAGAAAATGTTTCATTTAGCATAAGAAATAATTCTGAATTTCCAGTGAAGCAATATTTAAATAAATACTCTTCCAGCTGTTTCTGTTTACTTTTCCAGACGTTTGTTTTCTCATTCCAACTTTTTTCAGATATATTGGTACCATTAGATTCAGAATGAGCTCATATTTGTCATGAAATAAAATACACATACAGTGGCTTGCAAAAGTATTCGGCCCCCTTGAACTTTCCCACATTTTGTCACATTACAGCCACAAATATGAATCAATTTTATTGGAATTCCACGTGAAATAAGTAATTGCAATTGAGAGCATGAGGGTGGGAGTGGATGTTTGTATCTGTGTGTGCCTGTATGTCTGTGTCTATATGTCAGGTTGGGTATCAGACGCCACCTCTCTGGGGACATCTCAGGTCCTCCAAGGTTTGGAGGCCTATCTCCCCCCACCACTTCCCCTGCCGGTGGCGGACGCCCCCAGGCATCGGTGCGTTGGTGGTTCTTTGTGTCCGGGGGTGGGCGTCCAGATACACACCGGCTCACTCCTTGGCGGCTGCTTATCGGGGCCTGGAGCCTGGGGCTCGCTCGGGCCACTTCGGAGGTGGGGTGCCCTCGGCCTCTCGGCCTGGGGCTCGGTCACTCTGGCGCGGCCGGCTGCCGGCGGAGCTCACGGGCACGCCACTGCAACCCCCCCTGGCCTCTGCTCCGCGGCTGCTGAGTGACCCCTCATCTGGGACTCTCCTCAGCTCTTTCTGGGACAGTGGCGCGGCTGCCCCTCTGTTGGTCTTCCTTGGTCTCTTGTGTTCTGGGGGCCTCTGGATGTCTGGAGTTTTGATCTCCTCCACACCTGCTTCATGCCCTGGAGGACGGGGCAGTGGCCCCCCACACCTTCTAGCAGACCATTACATGAAGGAACCTTTTAAAAAAATCAAGCGCGTCCATGTCCACAGGTGTACACACGGGTGATCACACACACAAACTACACCCTTTTTGGCTCCTACCTCAAAGCACACTGTGCGCTGTCGATCTTACGTGCTGCACAACAATGTTTAACATTTAATATTTACTGCCATATTCCCATATATCATTGTGATGTTGTTTATTCTATTACTCTTGTTTTCTCCTGCTTGTTTTCTTTTTTCTTTTTCAACAGGTGATCCAGGTGGTCAATATGTATTTTTTTTTTTTTGTCTGCTTATTCTGTTGGTTTTTGTTTTTTTTGCCCTTTTTCCCCGTCCTTCTTCCCATCTGTTTTTCTTTCCCTCTTTCTTTCTCCCCTTTCTTTCCCCCAGTAAAGTCTGTCCCGCATACAACAAGTAAAAATAAAATAAACAATTAAAGGTGAATCAAATAGACCATTACGGCATGGCTGGGATGGTCCATTTGGTAAAGTAAATCCGTTGGGCATCTTTCTTCACCTTTAGACAATAATTCTAATGGCAAAAGATCCAAACGGGACAGGCGCAAAAAAAAAAAAAAAAAGGAATTCCACATGAAAGACCAATACAAAGTGGTGTACACGTGAGAAGTGGAACGAAAATCATACATGATTCCAAACATTTTTTACAAATAAATAACTGAAAAGTGGGGTGTTCACAAACGCTGTCCATCTAATCTGACTGAGCTGGAGCTGTTTTGCAAAGAAGAATGGGCAAGGATTTCAGTCTGTAGATGTGCAAAGCTGGTAGAGACATACCCTAAATGACTGGCAGCTGTAATTGCAGCAAAAGTATTGACTCAGGGGGCTGAATAATTACGCACACCCCACTTTGCAGTTATTTATTTGTAAAAAATGTTTGGAATCATGTATGATTTTCGTTCCACTTCTCACGTGTACACCACTTTGTATTGGTCTTTCACGTGGAATTCCAATAAAATTGATTCATATTTGTGGCTGTAATGTGACAAAATGTGGAAAAGTTCAAGGGGGCCGAATACTTTTGCAAGCCACTGTAAGTTCTTGGCTTCTAAGTTAATGAATACCTACATTTTGTAGGCGCATTTATTGAGGTGATTCATGTATTTATTTAATCTCTTTTGGCAGATTTGATCCTCCAGTGTTTGAGTAAAAAGTTATTGAATGAAATGATTTAAAATACTGTTTAAATGTTAATTAGCTGTTTTTGAATTTCAGGCTGATAGTATTAATTGGGATGGCAGTGGACAAGGTATCTGTGCCAGAGCTCTGTACGACTACCAGGCCGGTACGTACACACACACACACACATACATTCATGTTTTTCGTAGTTGTGGGGTCTGCCGCCTTCTCTGTGACTACTGAGGACCATCGTGTCTTGTGGTCTAACATGCCTGAATGACATTGGAAAGAATCCCGAGTGTTGTTCACCATACTGATATCATGAAAATAAAACTTCTGTGATATCACAACAACATTATTGTAACTGAGTTTGCACTGGGGCCTCTAGTGGCCTGTGAAGGTACAGCAGATCATTCACAGTAAATATATGACATGTTTTTATTTATCCATTTATTTGGTTTGATTATCAAATAATTATCAGTTATAGAATATTAATGATTAAATTTTTAACTTGTTAAGTTTCCACATTTTTTATAAATTTACCTGCAAATATTTGACCAAAATGTATTCTGTATTCTTCAATTGAGGAAAAGTGTTTAAATGAACCATTGACTGTCACAGGGGAAAAGCTGTTAAAGAAGGATGAATCTCAATAAATGAACCAAGAAGATCAAATCAAATCTGTAAAAACAGGATAATACTTTTTCTTGGATGTAAAATAAGCTTGCAGCAGTCTTACATTTGGAAAGAGCTGTTGTACCTCGACAGTGCAGTAAGCCATCCAGTTTGGTTATTATTTATCACATTTACCTGGTGAAACACTGAAATGTTGTTGTTTTACATACAGATCTAAAGTCGAGTATACAGAACAGTTTCTTTCATTTCTTTTTTTAAATGCTTGTAATTTGAAACTTGAAACTCTTGAAAGGTGTTTCTAGATAAACCTTTAGTTTAACTGAGTTTTCTCTCTTTCCTCTTCCTCACAGCGGATGACACTGAGATCACCTTTGACCCCGATGACATTATTACTCGGATAGAAATGCTGGATGAGGGTTGGTGGAGAGGTGTTGGACCTGATGGGGAATACGGCATGTTTCCGGCTAATTATGTGGAGCTTATCTAGTTGTCATTGGCTCATTGTCCTGTTAATTTTAATAAAGCTGTAGGTGTTTCAGATGGATGTTTTACTCACATTAACTTGTTCAGTATCACTGAGTTAATAAACCTTTGTAAAAACCAGTAAACAATGAATACAGTCATTTTCAAGTGCAGTTTGGATATTGCTCTTATTTTTCTTTTCTTCTGTTTGGGCAGTCTTACTAATTAATAAGAAGAATAAATTAGGTTCATATAGAGCCTTTTAATAAACTCAAGGTTGCTTTACACACAAAACTCAAAGGCCTCAGTGAACAGGTGGCATTTCAGCCGAGACTGGGACTATGGACCTCAGAGGGGGCCTGCAGAGCATCTCAAGGAGGACACACAGCATGTGGTGATGCTCCTGTGTTCTTCAGGCAGTCACTGACTTTCTTACAAAACAGTTCTTATATTAAAAAAAAAAAGTTATTTTGTCCAGATAGTTTTGGAGTCTTTTGTCTTTTGTGTTTTATTACCTGATTTGAGCAGACTGTACTGTAGGAAGGAGTATCAGGGCCACATTAAGAAAAGAAAAATCAAGTATTTTGAGAATAAAGTTGAAATGTGGAGATGATCATTGTTGTTTCAAGACAAACTGCCATGTTTGCTGTAATCTCTACAAACGCCTAGATGAGATAGATAAAACAAACTGATCAGCCGTCCTGTGATCCATCATCCATCCTCTTTATAGTACGAGGCTGTGACCATCGATAACCATCTGTCCGTGACCAGCTGTTTCCTTGTTACTTTATTTGTGCTGAATAAAGCTTGTTTGATTTTTTAAAGCAGCACGCTGCGACTCTGACGTCATTTCCGTGCGCCCGGCCTCCCTGACAGTGAAGAAGGAGAAATGGCTGCAAGGTTACTGCTCCGCTCCGCCGTTAGAGCCGCGGCAGCCTGCCGCTCTGCCCGGACCCCCGCTCTGAGCCGCGGCATGGCGGCAGGAGGTGAGCCACGAGCCGGCACAGAACACCCGGAACCCGCCGGGAACAGGCGGCTTAGAGAGGGTCTAATCCGCGGGGAGGTCGGAGGACGCCGAGCGCTTCCTATCCTGGTGACGGCTCCTCTCGGACCAGACTTCATTTTAATATCCTGCGATTTATTAAAAACCGTGTGTTGGCTGATTGTTTGACTTGTAGATTTAAAAAGTCTTAATATATCAGAATTTAGTAATCATGACGGTCAATACGGTGAGATTTAAAACCTAAAATATATTTTATATCTGAAACAATTAACGTGTCATATTTTAACCTTCTCCATGAAGGTCCCTGAACGTCTCATCGGTATGGAGATTAAACACATGAGAGAGTAGCGGAAGTTGTCATTGGTTTGGTTTGCCGATCGAAGTGATCAGTAAGATTGTAATGGTATCGATAAACATACCATTTTAACTTGCAGAGTTTCCCAGAAACCTGAATAGTTTGTATGTAGTCTGGAACAGCTAAAGGCAGTGATCAGTGCATTTTTAAGGTGCTGTGTGTGACCATGACTGACGATGATCAATGAAGTGAATCAGAGTGACGTGAATGAAAACATCAGATCAAACGTTTCAGTTTTACACTGAGATGTTTTCATGTCTGTGAGAGAAACACGTGCTGCATTATGTTTCACAAACTCAGCAACTCACTGAGGTCATAACCTGTAATAACGTGTGCTGTAGTCACGTGACCCACAGGAAGTCCACACATTAGCCTGTTCTGATGATCAGTGTTTGCTTTGAAGCTCGTTAATCACACTGTGCTGTTCACAGGGATTCCCACTGATGAGGAGCAGGCCACCGGGCTGGAAAAGGTCATCATGAAGGCCATGAAACAGGGCGAGGTAAGACGGCATACCGACGCACAGGAATAATGACATCATGTGCTCCAGAAACATGAAAAACGTAGTGTTTAAAAAAAACAGCAGTAGAAAAAGAAGAGCGTGATGCGGATTCATCTTAACACAATATTTCACACAGACCAGAAATTAAATCAAGATTAAAATCATTAAAAATCTAATCTGAGTAGAAACGAGCAGACTCAAGCCGTCGGTGTGTCGAAATATTTCAGCAAAACTATAAAACATTTTTATTTTGAGTAGTTACTGATTTTGTTACTCATAATAATATTTCTTTTTAGTATTTTTGGGCTTGTTTAAGTTTGTATTAATATTTGTTAATGTATTCTCGATTATTTGTTTATTTTCATATAGCAGTTATTTGATTAACATTAGTTTTCTGTGTTTTGCCTTTTTATTAATGATTAATAATTATTTTGTGGTATATTCGCTGCTCGGCTCATTTTCAAATATTAATATAAATTATTCTGTGTCTGCAGCTCAGCCTCAGCTGATCTGAGGTCAGCCTCTGAGTCGTGTGAATCGTTCTTGATGAACAATGAATTTTGAAATGAAACTGATGTTGAATACTGTCACGCCCCGACTCACCTGACTCCTCCCCCTCCTGTAGGACCCTTACAACATGATGAAGCCAAAGCACTATGCAGGCTCCAAGGCCGACCCCCACCTGGTTCCCTCCATCACGAACAAGAGGATTGTGGGATGCGTGTGTGAGTTGTTGTTTCCTGTTTATAAGCGTGTGTGAGTGTCGGCCACGGCTTTCTCAGGCGAGGGTTAAACTTGGCCCCGGGCTCAAAGATGGGCGGGGCATAATCCTCACTGGGGAAACCTGAGCATGCGTGTGACGTGCAGGTGGCACCGCTCTCACCCAGTTTCCTGTGTGCAGGTGAGGAGGACAACACGGCCGTGGTCTGGTTCTGGCTCCACGAGGGTGAGGCCCAGCGCTGCCCATCCTGCGGTGCCCACTACAAGCTGGTTCCCCACGAACTCCCCCATTGACTCACCACCACCACCTCCTTCTGCGGAGCAAGCGGCACTGTCCGCTTCTCGCCGTCTCCTACTTGACGTACCTGCTGACCTCATCAGTCATTGCTTACACGTTACATGTACTCGGGATCAGACACGTTCGGGGAACAAAGAGTTTCTTCAGACATTTCCATTCAGTCAGTTTACACACACACAATTGTACTGCACACGTTACACTCCTCCCATCTCCCAGGAGCAGCAATAAACTTAACTTCCTGTTTGTGGGCATCTCTGAGTCTTCTTCCTGTTTTTCATAGTTAACTATGATTAATGTGTTTTACATCGAACTTCTAGACTTGTGCTTGTAGTTTGAGTGAACTGTTCCTTTAAAAATAAAGATCTGTTTATCCTGAATCAGCTGACTCAGTCTTTTTATTACCATATTTATGATGTCACGGATACAGCAGCAGCTGCTGTTAGTAATCGACATGCTGTCATAATAATGACCAGAACGGCAGCATGTGGTAGTGATGACGCTGTGATGACGGGACTGCAGTGTACGTCCCACTGAGCCTGAAAAACAAGGTCACACTATATAATGCAGCACATGACTGAAGGCCTAATTCCTCTGATTAAATAAGAAACTTATTTTATATTAAGTTACTGTGTAATCATATTTACCTACAAATACTTAATACTAGAATAAGGAGGTGAGCAGTCAGGTTACACAGGAAATTCATCATTACACTAAGTATATTTAAGCAGTGCATACATTCAGCATGTTTACAGAAACACAGTTTTTAGATATTACTTCATAAGTAAGCTGTATTTTTCAGGGCGTGGGCCATATCAGTGGATTAACCTGGCCTAACTTCCAGGTGTTTTACTTTGCTGTACATGCCTTTTGAAAGTTAACAGTGATGGTGATTGTGGAAGATTTAGTCAGACTTGTCTCCATCATTATAACCTCACATACGCCCTGCACTTATATAATTATTTCTTTTCTTCCTGTAAAAATGTGGCCATGTTATTCCCGCGAGTCTATCTTTAATGATGTGACATCATCACACTGTAATTTCAAAACACACTGAAATCCTGTGTAACTGCCTCTCACCCATGCGCCTCATACAACAATAATTAAAAGACTAAAACACTGAAATATTAAAAACTGAAGGTCCACCTGTGTGGATGATATCACTGATGGTGGATGTTCTGAGCTACTGGTGCAAACATGTCTGGCGGTGGTGGAGGTGTGGTCTGGATCAGCAGGCTTGAGGGGCAGTTCCAGGGAGGCTGGCATGCCAGCTGCAGCTTGTCAAATGTTCACGCTTTTCCTGTGTGGTGTGATATGGAGACAGTTGGAAAGCTGTCTGGAACAGTACTGATCAACAATTAAAGCGGTTAACAAGCACACTTGTTGCGAGTGGTGACTGAGGTTCATACTGGTTCTCTAAAATGCAACTGACTGACAGGTCAGAAAACTGATCAGTGATGTTCATGAGCTCTTCATCAGGCCTATCTGAACACACAGATGACCTTTGACCTTTTAGTGTGAGCGGTTTAAAGTTTCTGTGTGAGAAACACAGACCTTATAGTACCATATCGCCCCATTAGAGCACTTCACTCTCAGACTGCAGCCTTGTTGTTCCTAGAGTATTTAAGAATAGAATGGGAGGGAGAGCCTTCAGTTTTCAGGCCCCTCTTCTATGGAACCAGCTCCCAGTTTGGATTCAGGAGACAGACACTATCTCTATTTTTAAGATTAGACTTCAAACTTTACTTTTTCATAAAGCATATAGTTAGGGCTGGACCAGGTGACCCTGAATCCTCCCTTAGTTATGTTGCAATAGACATAGGCTGCTGGGGGATTCCCATAATGCACTGGGAGTGTTTGTTCTTCACTCACTGTTGTTTAGACACCTCTCTGCATTTAATCATTAGTTATTATTAATCTCTGGCTCACTTCCAGAGCATGTCTTTGTCCTGTCTTCCTCCCTTCACTACCAGCCAGTCGCAGCTAAGCTTGGTTCTGCTGGAGGTTTCTTCCTGTTAATAGGGACTTCCCACTGTCGCTGTTCAAGTGCTTGCTCATAGGGGGCCATATGATTGTTGGGTTTTCTGTGTATTATTGTACAGTCTTTATCTTACAGTATAAAGCACCTTGAGGTGACTGTTGTTGTGATTTTGTGATATATAAATAAAAGTGAATTAAATATTTCTGTTTAGCCTGAATTCTTTTACATTTTTTCAACAAATAAAAGGAACAAACACATTTTTTCTAACTGGACACGCTCCAAATCAGTGATTGTAAGTAAAGCTCTCTGAGATTTAAATGTGCTTTAATTGTTGCTTCGACAGTCATCAGGGAGCGCAACTGTGAACAAGAACAAGAGGCAGGAGGGAGAGAGGAGAAAACAACAGGTGTGTGTATGATTTATTTCATCCCATCACATATCACAGGTTAAACATGTAAAAATGAAGAGCATGATACTGGACATGCAGTGAGCATCATAGAGAATTCATAACAGTCAGCTTATTTCCATAGTGGAAACTCTGAAGAGCTCAGCTGGAGAAGAGGTGAAGAACATGGATGTATGAATATTTACAAAGTTCTTTGAATATTGTCCTGTCTTATCAGTTTTCAGTGAACAGACCAAAACCCCTCACAGACCCAAAATAACCAAATCACATTTTGTATTCACCCAAAGCATTTAACAACCTTTATTCTGAAATGAAGCTTTTTGACATTTATTCTCTGATATTTGGTCTTCAGCTCGAGTCTCCATTAATGGGAATATTTCTTGATTCAGCTTTTCTTCTGTTTGCATCAAATTCCATGAAAATCAAATCAAAGTGTTAATCAGAGTCCTGATAATCAGATTCTACAGAAAACACTGAGACTGTAGAGCAGGGGTCCCTAATCCCAGTCCACGAGGGCCAGTGTCCCTGCAGGTTTTAGATGTGTCCTTGACCCATCACAGCTGATTTAAATGGATAAATTACCTTCTCAACATGTCTTGAAGTTCTCCAGAGGCCTGGTAATGAACTAATCATGTGATTCAGGTGCGTTGACCCAGGGTGAGCTCTAAAACCTGCAGGGACACCGGCCCTTGTGGACTTAGGATTGGGGACCCCTGCTCAATATGTTCATTTGTTCCCTTCAATCAATCTGTTCATCAAATAAAATCAGTTGTTGATTCAGTTTGATTGACAGGACAGATGATCAGAGGTGCAGAGTTTTTACCACCATGATTCAGACAGGGACAGAAGAATGGGTGGAGTTTGTGATTGAAGGAGCAGCCAGTAAAGGAGTGGATAAGAACTGCAGCACCTACATCATAAAAGGAGACCAGACCCTCCTCGTAATCCACAAACACCCCCACCATCTCAGGGCCAGACTGAAGACAGAGGGGGACTGGAGGACCAGCACAAGCACTGTACTCATTTCTATTTCTCAGCCACACAGTCCAGAAACCATTCTGAGGACACAGTGTGATTTCTCCCTTCCTGTTGATCGACTCTCTGGCCACTCCTAAAGTCCACTCAGTCTTTCCTTTAACCTGAACCTCAAAGTAAAATGTGCCTGAAAAGAAACTCTGCTTTCCTAAAAGACCAGCACACTGAGAAAATCTCGCTGGGTTGTCTGGAAGTTTCTTCTTCACATCACTACAGTACACTTGCTTTCCATCATCAGACAGGGTGAGATTAGGATGTGCTGTATCAGGATCCAGAGTCACATCCACTGCATACTGCTCGAAATTCTTCAAAAACTTCTTCCTGAGTTTCCTGAGTGTCTCCTCCAGCTGAGCCACAGCTCTCACCACAGTCCCCTCATATGATGGTGGATGGACGCTGACCTCTGTCCAGTCCTTGGTGGGTGGAGCAGAGAGTGAGAGCTGCTCCACCTCAGAGCTTCTCTTCTTCAGCTCAAAGATTTCCTGTTCCAGATCTTTGATCAGACCTTCAGCCTGTTTCTCTGTTGCTTCCTGTTTGTCTTCAATATCCTTTATGAGCTCCTTCAGGCGTCTCTCAGCAGACTCCTTCAGAGCAATGAAGACCTGAACACCTTCTGCTTTCTGTCTGTCTGCAGCACCTTTACTCATCTTCACTGACTCTTTGATCTGCTGAATCTTATGTTGTCTCTTCTGGATCATCTGCTGAATTTCAGCCTCTGTCTTCTCCAGCTCTGCCTTCTGTCCTTCATATTCTTCTCTCAGAGGAACAAACTCCTGGTTCTTGTGGTCGGGAATCTCGCCCTGCTGCAAGCGGCACTTAAAGCCTTCCAACTCGATGTCGGTTAAATGTTCCGTAATGTTTAAGAGCTCCTCTGGTGTAGTCATGGCTCCCTGATGAAGTCAGAATATTTTATTAGTTATGTAGTTATGAATATCCTTTAAAAGCAGCAATGAGCAATCAGACTGCAGCCTCTACCTGTTCATGTTTCTACAGTAGAATCACCATGCTGACAACTTTAAAGTCTCTGTGCTGGTTTAATGTTTGATGCTACCAGGTTTGTGTTCATCACTATCACTGAGAGAAAGATCGAGTTTGTGCTCAGTAGTGGGATCTGTGCTGGTGTTGGGCTGTAGCCTCAGGTGTATGTTGATAAATGCTAACTATGACACAGACTTAGCTCATTTTACAGAGTAACATGAACATAACGTAACGAGTAGTGTGAAGGATTGCCGATAAGTGATATTGATAATGGAATCAGAACAGCTACATGATGATAAATCCTCATCCCTACATAAAAATTATTCACACAGTCTCAAATCCATCTCAGGATCATCTGCAATTACATTATTAAAATGTTTGGATTTTAGAAGCAACAAATTTATCAAAATGATGATGAACACTTTGACTTGTCATTCTGAAATGTAAGCTGCTGCTGATGACCAGTCATGGCACAGATTCATACAACATTTTGTTTCCACGCTCTTCATTCACATCTCATACCATCTATTAGATTTTGTCATTCTTGGTTAAAGTGGGGTGGCTGTACTATGAGGAAGGCCACTGATATTTGCTCACTTGTGTAACCTTTAACGTGGAGTTTTATTTTAAAATTGTTTAAAACATTAAAGGAAATCTAGTCCTCATCATTATGACCGATGTCAGCGTGGCAGTGAAAGCTGTTAACAGTGATCATTTTATCAGTTTTGGGGGCTTCGCCTCAACCGATGAAAGACAAGAAATGAAATGAAACCTCTTCTTGGTGAGGCACTTGTTCTGGCTGGTATACAATGGTTGAAGGTTCAGATCCCAGAATCAAAAACTTCATGTCCTCATTGAGATCAGCAAAAAGCATCTCATCATTTTTGTCTACTCTTCTCTCCACATTTTGAAGCTTCTTCAGTTCTAGTTCCTTGTTTGAATTTCTGGATATTTTCAGCTTTATTTTGAAAACCCTTTTGTTGATTTATATGTGTGTGTGTGTGTGTGTGTGTGTGTGTGTGTGTGTGTGTGTGTGTGTGTGTGTGTGTGTGTGTGTGTGTGTGTCCTGCTGTCTCAGATTTGTATGTTTGAGTCTAGTTTAGTTACTTCCTGTTTTACTTTGGTAGTCTGTTGTCACCTGTGCTCTAGTTTGAATTCTGCTGGGCTTGTCTGGTCACCCCTTGTTTGTCCCCCCCTTTGTTCCCCATCTGTTGCTCTCCTTATCTTGTATTTATCATCTCCCCTGATCTTTGTTGAGTTGATCATTCTGGTGTGTGCCACCTGGTGCTTTAGTGATTCCTCTCCCTGAGTTCCTGCAATGTTTTCCTCAAGGTTCCTGCTTTTGCTTTCTGTTTTATGTTCCCATCCATCTTCTGCGTTCTTCATTTAGGTCCCCAAACTAAAAACTTCATTCCACACAGCTAATCATCACACCTGTATGTATTTAATGCCAGGTTTGTTAGAAGTGACAGAGCTAACAAGAGACAGGAAATAAATGCTATGATATGTGGCACTGGCTCATGCTACAAGTAACAATAAACTGAATAAAAATACACAAACAGGTTTTTAATTCTGGTTTAAAACACAGCAAATCTCAGCTGTACTCACCAGTTTTCAGATTCAGGTACAATGCTGAGAAATAAAATATGAATTTCCTTCAGCGCGAAGCACAGAGGTTTCTCCCAACTGCAGTTCTGCCGACCACAAACTTTTAGTAATCTTGTTTTTCTGGTCTTGCTTTGCGTCATACTGTCAAGTCAAATCAAATCAAGTTGCTTTATTGTCATTTCAACCATGTGCAGTGGTACAATACACAGTGAAGCAAGGCAACATACCTCCAAGACCATGGTGCTACATACAGTCCTGATCAAAAGCTTAAGACCAGTTGAAAAATGGCAAAAAAAAAAAATTATATTTTGCATGGTTGGATCTTAACAAGGTTTCAAGTAGAGCTTCAACATGCAACAAGAAGAAATGGGAGTGACACAAAACATTTTTTTGAGCATACAGTTTATTGAAATAAACTGAAACACGCTGTTTTACAGCTGATCAAAATTTTAGGACCACACCTCCAAAGAGACCTGTAAACCCCCCAAAATACAAATCAACGTTCCAAACATCAACTCAGTAATGAGTAGCTCCACCATTATTGTTGATCACTTCAAAAATTTGTTGCGGCATGCTTGATACAAAAGTTTTTATGAGGTGGTGAAGACGGTCGCACGAGGGGTACCTACTATCTGGAACTGTTGTCCATTTGTGTAAACTTCCCTTGCTATCCATCCACAAAAGTTCTCAATTGGATTTAGATCAGGGGAACATGCAGGATGGTCCAAAAGAGTGATGTTATTCACCTGGCAGAAGTCCCTTGTCCTGCAGGCATTGTAGACTGTAGTGTTGTCCTGTTGAAAAATCCAGTCGTCACCACACAGACAAGGGCCCTCAGTCATGAGGGATGCTCTCTGCAACACCTGGACATAGCCAGCGGCCGTTTGACGGCCCTGCACCTCCTGAAGCTCCATTGTTCCACTGAAGGAAAAAGCACCCCAGATCATCATGGTTCCCCTTCCTCTGTGGTGCATAGAAAACGTCTCAGGTGGGATCTGCTTTGACTGCCTGCTCAACCATTTGGTTTAGCATATTTTGAGAGACTATATATAATGAACTGGAGTACTTAGCTTAACTCAACCTTATTGAGCCATCTCTACCACTTGGTTGAGTTATGTTATCCTAAAAAAAACACTAGATGGCACTGTGTCAGGATATGGCAGGCCTCATCTGCCACCCTCCAACCAGGAAATCAGAAAGCAAAAAATCACTCTGGACACATGGACTGTTTTGGCTAAAAGTTTTAAAGGTAAGTACATTTTTCTGCAGTATAAACATGTCAGAGTCTTTACTGAACATGATTATGTCATTTGATACCAGAAAATAGCTGTAATAAATCCATAATATTTTTTTAAAAACATGCTCAACCAAACGGTTGATTTGTCAATTGATGGTAAGAGTAGCAAAACTTAGCTAATGTTTAGAACTGTTGTTTTAACATATGAAATTGACTATTTACTATTGAATATAAATAATTTAATGAAGTTTAATGAATGCTTGAAGTTCTAAAACATTAGAGATTCGATATAAGGCTTGCAGGGTTTTCACTGGCTCTGAAAAAGAAGATGCAATTCTTCTAGGAAGGCTTAAACAGTCTTTACGGGGTCCAAGTAATCCTCAAGGAGGTCTGACAAGTTGTGACAGTTTTTGAGAAGGGACCACAGGTCTTTGAGAAGATTTAGGGAGTCCTGTGGCAGGTCCTTGAGGAGGTTCTGTATGTTAGAAGGAGGCCCTTGTTGAGAAATCTTGATAAGAGAAAACAGGAACCACCAAGGAGTACCGGAATGATAAAGAGACCATCCTGATTCTTGAGGTGCTTCTGCTGGTCCTTGATATGAACCTGAAGAAGCTTGGTAGTTCTTACTGGGGTCCCAGAAGTTCTTGGTAGGTAGTGGTCCTTGACCACGCAGACGACATCTGTGGCAGCTTCAGTGGGTCATTGCTAATGTTCCAGTGATTCAAGCTGCTCTTGTATGTTGAGGGCATAATAAATGTCCAGCACCTAGACACCTCATTGGGTGTCAAGTGCATTGGCACTGTTCGACCAAATCGCACAGGTGGAGCCACTTTGATGACAGACAAAGAGCTGATGAAGAGAGGGCGTGGAGCTTTTGACTACAGGTCTGCTGAAGGTGTGATCTCAGTTAAATGGTTTGACAACAAATGTGTGAACCTGCTAAGTAATGCTTCTGGGATCATGCCACTTTCAACTGTCAAACGCTGGAGCAAAGAGTCCAAGGCGAAAGTTATGATCCCATGCCCATCACTCATCCCTGCATACAATGAGCATATGGGAGGGATAGATCTCTCTGACATGCTGGTACACCTGTACAAGACCCCAGTCAAGTCTAAAAGATGGTACCTGTTACTCTTTGGTTACATGCTTGATCTGTCCATTGCAAATTCCTGGCTGGTCTACAAGAGGGAATGTGGACAACTAAACCAGAAACCAATCACACTCAAAAGATTCCGCCTGGCAGTTGCGCATAGCTTGAAACAAGTCAACAAGCCAGCATCCAAAGTTGGCCGACCATCATCCAGCTCTCCACCACCACCAAAGAAACGATACACCCCAAGACCCTCACAACTACAGCCAGATGTGCGATATGACTGCTTTGGGCATTGGCCACTTCACTGTGACAAGCGAGGCCGATGCAATTACTGTCCAAAGGGCGTCTCAAGATGGAAATGCCAAAAATGCAATGTTTTCTTGTGCTTGAATGCCAGTCAGGAATGCTTTGCAGTGTACCACCAGAAGATCTAATCATCAAGGGGTATTGGTGAAGTTGCATGAACGGCAAAAGAAAAGAGCCAGAACTGTTTCAGTGTGTTCTCAAATTTTTCCAGTGCAAAATGGTAATGGTATATAATATACCACCAGAATTTTCTGGAAAATAAAATAAAAAATGTTAGTGCTGTTCCAACACTACAGTGAAAAGTTTATGTTAACAACAGGTCAAAAGTGAATATGTATGTTTATGAATTTTCGGTAATTGCAGATCAAGTTTTTGATCAAATTTACAATATTTTTGTGTTTTATACATTTTGTGGTTTGTTATTATAATGGCCACTGTTGAAATGGAATCCAACAATGTTTGATGTTTTACTACCACAATGAAGTGGGTCAAATACAAATTTGGGTAGTTATTGTTTTGCAAAATGAGTATAACCTTTACTTTTTTCTGCTAGTTATGTCTGTAGAACTTTATGTAGTTGTACCATAGAGAGACATCTCAACCGTTTGGTAGAGGGTAATATTTAAAAAACTATAAGGTGTGTATGAATTTTTTTTTTTGATTGTGATCATTATTGACCTAAAGGAATAGAAAATATGGACAAATAATTTTTTCATTGTATTTTTCTTGGTGAGGCAGTCAAAGGGTTAAATATTTTTCATCAAAGAATAAAACTTTCTTCCACACTTATATTGTCCAATGTTTGGTCCTCTCTTGGAGAAGAGGTCTTGAAGACGATTTTTGTTTTTCAAGCTCTTCAGTCTTAGCTTGCCGTCTGGTGGTTATGGGGCTGCAGTTGGCACCAGTAACGGCCTTAATTTGAGTCGATGATCACCCAGTTTCTTGACTGACAGTCAACTGGAGCTCAGTGCTGGTGAAATTATTTTGGTCTTCCACTTGACTTTTTTGTTCAATAACACTCAGGATCATTTAAGAAATTCCAAATGACTGTCTTACTGCGTATCACCTCAGCAGCGATGGCGTGCTGAGAGAGACCCTGCTTATGCAGTTCAACAACCCGACCACGTTCAAAAAGGGAGCGGTTTTTTTGCCTTTGCCATCAGAATGTCATGACAGTGTGACTACCTGACAGAAAATAACAATGACTCAACATTTTTGCACAGTTTTGGCCTTTTAAAGGCATGTTGTCCTAAACTTTTGATCAGCTGTAAAACAGCCTGTTTCAATTTAAGCATTGTTTTCAATAAACTGCATGCTGAAAAAAATGTTTTGTCTCACTCCCAGTGTCTTCTACCAAGTCTGGCGGCTTGGTAGAAGACACTGTTTTGCAGTCTGGCAGTGAGGGCCCAACTGCCCTGCTGCCTGAAGAGTGTGTGTGAGGGGTGCGTGGGGTCCTCCGCAATGCTGGTGGGTTTGCGGTGCAGCGGGTGCAATAAGTGTTTGTGATGGAGGGAACAGTGGCTCTGTTCATCTTCTCAGCAGTTCTTACTATCCGTTGTAGGGTATTGCAATCCGATACGTTAAAGCTTGATCAGCTGTTGTTAGAAGTTATTTAATATTAATTTCTAGTATCAACTGATGTTTGCTGGAGCCACAGCTGTAAAACTGCTGGTCATGATATCGGTTTGGATATGGGGTGAGAGGGAAACATGAAGATGAAACCAGGAGATGTCCTTACTGAATCATCAGAGCTGAACAGGTGATGGACAAACAGGTTTACCTTTGAGGTGACATGAATGAGTTGAAGGGAAGTTATGAACTGTTTCTAAGAAACAAATGACACCAGGATCCTTTTCTAAGTATCTGACAGCTGGTAACTGTGCAGGGGCGGGTCTAGCAAAGTTTTGCCAGGGGGCCAGGTAGGGCATTAGCAGAGAAAGGGGGACACAAAGACATGCTTTTCTTTCTTATTCTCATTTAAAATGTCTAGCTTTTAATAAATAATCTGGATCTTACAACTAAAGTTTTTATCTGATGTAAAATGTATAGAAATCATACATATATACCAACAAGACAGTGTACATCACTGTCACTGTCAGCGGTTGTTTTCATTCAAAGGCTTTATGGCTTTTCCTGTAATACCTGGTGGGCCGGTCTCTAGTCAAAATGCCCGGGCCAATTTTTTGTTCCAGTCCAGCCCTGGCCTGCACAGTCTTGTGTCTGTATTGATCTGTTCTGTCTGGTGTTGTACTGTCTGTGTTTTGTTTTTTGCAATTTTTGCAATTTTGCACATTGCACTTTATGTAGTCCTGTGTTGATTGTCTTTTATATGTCAAATATAGCACCATGTACTGCAGTGGTACAGCACTGTGTACATGTTTGGAATGACAATAAAGCCACTTGTCTTGTCAAGCTGAAGCAGATCATTGTCACTATTAACTCCTGTGTATAGAGTGTGATCCTCAGATGTCGTTCTGGGTTCTTCTGTGACCTCCTCAATGAGTCACTGATGTCCAGGTTGTTCCAGGTTTCATCCATGTGTGGCTCATGGCCTGACTGATGATGTGAGTAGTTGTGTGTCTTATTTTGAAAGAAATATTTACACGTTACCATAGCGACCAGAGAGCATAAAAGGTCAGAGAGGAGGACGATACTCTCAATGGTGTTGGCGCATTTCAGGGGGAAGCTGCTAATAAAGTTACACAATTACATAGTGAATTCGCGTTATTATACTTACAAAATACCACAATTTTTGCCTTGTCGTATCCTTTTTTTTGTTATATTAATCCGCGACACCTTTTAGCCTTAAGGCTTTGTCGGGCTTTCTTTGTAGTGCACCCTGAGGCATGCACCTGAGGACAGGTGGGCTGTAACACACACGTCACATTATGAACCGTGATGCTGATGTCACATATTGTAACTTCTCCTGAATCTGGAGATCCACAGGTGGCGCTAGTGCACCTCAAAGCTGCCAATAAACAAAGAAGAAGAAGAAGAACCGCTCCACAAATATGACGTCATCACCAATCGACCTAAGTGATCGCTGAAGAAGGAGAAATGGCTGCAAGGTTACTGCTCCGCTCCGCCGTCAGAGCCGCGGCGGCCTGCCGCTCCGTCCGGGCCCCCGCTCTGAGCCGCAGCATGGCAGCAGGAGGTGAGCTCCAAGCCGGCACAGAACACCTGGAACTCGGCGGGAACAGGCGGCTTAGAGAGGGTTTAATCCGCGGGGAAGACGGAGAACGCCGATCGCTTCCTGTCCCGGTGACAGCGCCGCTCAGACAAGACTTCATTCAGAACCAATATAAATGACGGATCGGCTCATTTTAAAACGATTAAACGGTCCAATCAGTAGATTTTAATAAACCCATGTTCAGATCGGCACACTTTAAAGGACGGAACACCGGAAATAGCCGCGGACAATTGGCTGTTAATAGCTTAGCAGCGTTAGCAGTTTGTTAGCTTCGGGAGGTCAGAGTTCAATTTAACAATTAATTATTAGTCAATTATTCAATTATACAAAACGCTCGGTTAATCGATTACATTACTGCTTTCGGATAGTAATGAATATCTTCTCTGGTTATAATTATCTAATCTGATTGATTGATTGATCTTTTATTCGGGAAAAATCTGCTATAAAACAAAGTAAACTTTCACCCAAAGACAGAATCTCACATAAATGTGTCTGAATATGAAATGTAAAGAAGACATGAACAGGACGAGAAGAGCTCAGACTGGCTTAAATTAAATGTTTAAAGAAGTCCCCAAAGTTTGATTCTGTTCATCTGGACGTAGCGTTTTCAGTGGGAGAAACGTTTCGTCACTCGTCCAAGTGACTTCTTCAGTCTCAGCTGACTGCAGGTTTCCCCAGTCTTATAAACAGTGCATTTGCATAATGACTGAAACGGTCATTATGCAAATGCACTTGGATGAGTGACTAAACGTTTCTCCCACTGAAAACGCTACGTCCAGATGAACAGAATCAAACTTTGGGGATTTACTTACCTGGATGATTGAGCATGCATCAAGATGTTTAAAGAAGTCATTGTGTTTCTGAGCATGAAGTCTGCAGACAGCCATGTGTTTTTCCACCTGTGTGTATGTGTGTGTGCGGCAGCATGAGCTTACTGTAAACTCAGATCAAAATGAACAATAAAGTATGTTATCAGTTATTATTTTCTAAATAAAATAAAGCAGAAACATTTAAACTTTGAGTTTTCCCTCATAAGTAAAGTATAATCTGAATTTTCTCCACTTTAACGGTTTTCTTGGCACGCTGTGAGGAACGTTTGATGCTTTATTTCTCATTTTTGTTAGTATCTTGTGAAACGACGTAAATGTAAACACTAAAAAAATATCCTCTGTTTTTCTTTTAAACAAAGTATTGGTTTATGTGTATGAATGAAAATGAGGTGAAGATGAAGGCTGGTTTTGTGTTCACAGGGATTCCCACTGATGAAGAGCAGGCCACAGGGCTGGAGAAGGTCATCATGAAGGCCATGAAGCAGGGCGAGGTAAGATCGCTGAGTTCATTCAGCCCCGTTTGACCTGACGGGTCTCTGGGGTATCTGAGGGTATCTAAGGCTACGTTCACACTGCAGCCGAAAGCGCATCCGACTTTTTTGACCCTATGCGACCCATATCCGATGATGGTGTGACAGTGTGAACAGCACAAATCCGATATTTTCAAATCTGATCTGGGTCACTTTCGTATGTGGTACTGAATCCGATACATATCTGATGTTTTAGAAAGCGACTGCTGTTTGAATGGTCAGGTCGCATTAAATCCGTCTTTTACGTCACTGACATAAGACAGACGCCAATTATCAGTGCTGGAGAAGCGCCCGATAAGACATCGCGAACGCTTCCTGGCCATCCAGTGAAACTGTTTGGAAGACAACGTTGGAGAAACGTGAACATTTTATTTGTACTGTATAATCTGCAGATTCTGACAGAAATCTGCAACTATCCTTTGAAGAACCGCTCCTCTCTAAAACAGCAATAAGAATAATTATTAGGCCATATGTACCGTAACAAAATAACTTTAACTTAAAGCAAAATTGGGAAACGTAAAGTCCGAAACAAGTCTTTATATTAAGGGCCATCAGTCAAACAATACTGTTGGGTCTGGGTCTAAACAGAGCGCGTTGTGTGTGACGTCTTCTTTTGCGCATGCGGGCCGCTTTGAGGGTTCACACTAGAGCGCGTTTGCTGTCACATTTTATTTGTAGTGTGAACAAGCAGACAAAAAAAATCGGATTTGGTCAACAAATCGGAATTGAGCATTAAGACCTGCAGTGTGAACGTAGCCTAAGTTGTCCTCCTCCTGCACATGAAGATGATGAAAGATAAACTTTGAGATGAAACTGATGTTGAATACTGATTCCATCTGATTCCTCCCCCTCCTGTAGGACCCCTACAACATGATGAAGCCGAAGCACTATGCGGGTTCCAAGGCCGACCCCCACCTGGTTCCCTCCATCACGAACAAGAGGATTGTGGGATGCGTGTGTGAGTTGTTGTTTCCTGTGTGAAAGCGTATGTGAGCAGCGGCAGCTTTCTCAGACGAGGGTTAAATTCGCCTCCGGGCTTAAAGGGGGTGGGGCTTATTCCTCACTGGGGAAACCTGAGCATGTGTGTGAGCTGCAGGTTAGGGTTCTCACCCAGTTTCCTGTGTGCAGGTGAGGAGGACAACACAGCCGTGGTCTGGTTCTGGCTCCACGAGGGTGAGGCCCAGCGCTGCCCGTCCTGCGGCGCCCACTACAAGCTGGTTCCCCATGAGCTCCCCCACTGACCTGCCTCCTCTTCCTCCTGCGGAGGAAGCGGCACTGTCCGCTTCCCACCTTCTTCTACTTGACATACCTGTTGACCTCATCAGTCGTTGCTTACACGTTACATGTACTCGGGATCAGACACGTTCGGGGAACAAAGAGTTTCTTCAGACATTTCCATTCAGTCAGTTTACACACAAAATTGTACTGCACACGTTACACTCCTCCCACCTCCTGGGAGCAGCCAATAAACTTTAACTTCCTGTCAACCCGCTGTCTGTGTCATCTGTTCCACCTGAACGTGGAAGTGTAGCTGTGAAGTTCTCACCCAGCATCAGAATAGCAAACTGAGGATGAAAGAATGAAGTGTACCTGTATTCACTGTCAGCTCCTAGTTTATTTATACAATTTAAATATTAACAGACGCCTGTGGTTGTTTCTGTGTTGTCACATTAATGAATGTGTCAGATTACACACAGGTTAATTATAGTGTTAGTGTTTTATTTTTGGACCACAGCTGCTGAATATATCAAGAAAAAGAAAGTTAAGATCAGAAAGTTATTGGTGCTAAATATGATGTACATAAAACTAATACATCAGACTGTTTACATCAAAATTTTAATTTAATTTATTCCAGCTCAGCTGGGATTAGTAATTGAGTCTTTTAAATAAAGCGTTAACATGAAAATGAAAAACTGAGTGAACATGAAGCAGTGAGAGCATAAACCTTCAGTGTTCAGCTCGCTCTATTATTATCGAAATGTAGTGTAGAAGGTTTGTATTGAAGTAGGAATCAGAAATGTTTGATCACACGGTGATGTGTAATGACAACATGGATGATTATTAGATCAATCTGCAGTGTATTTCTGAAAAAGACTTCTTAAAGCTGTCGTGCATGCTGGGGTCAACTTGACAGAGAGGCAGATGTGACATCACAATAATCAGATATTCATAATCCCCTTATACCAGTATATCATTTCCTAAATGTTGACAAGGCATCAAGAAACAGTTTTAAACAGCATCAGCATCACTCTGACCTTCAGATCAATCTGTTGACCCTGACAGAGAGGTCAGAGGTAATGTGACTTATTTATGTCACATGAACTGGAGCCCTCAGACGATGGAAGCCAGATCACAAACAATTTTATCAGAATCATTCAAAACTGCTCAGTGGGATTAATGAAATTTAGGATGAACTTTGAAGTTATAGATTATTTACAGTTTGTGTTGATCATCTGATTTACTGTGATGCTGATAATTTCCTAACAGGTGATATGTATTGTAGATGGATAAAGTACAGATTATAGATGGATTATAGATTAAATATAGTTTATAGATTGATTAAATGTAATTGAAATGTAATCTCAGAAGTCTGTAGTCACTGCTGAGCCTCTGGCAGCAGGGGGCGCTTCTTGCTAATAGAATCTAAAGTGTTTCGTACATGATGCTATGAAGACACGGAGTCCTGTTCACAGTAGTGATGAAGTGGATTAAGGAGCCTGCTGGCGTGAGGCGAGGAGGTGAAAGGTCTGTTTGGTCTGAGACGTCAGCACAGTCACTGGCGAGTCTTGTCACAGGTCAGGTCACCCCGCCACCACAGGCGGAAACAGCTGTCTGCAGCTTCCTGTGACAGGAGTGTAGGTTCATAGATGGTGTGAAATGGTTCACACTGTTTCTTAAAACTGTCATCACAGCTTTTTAAAGCACGCATCACGCAGCACCCCTGCTTTGCTTCCTTTAGTTTCCGCTCAGAGCTGCACACGAATAAGAAAATGAGCTGAAAGGGACTGAAGGAGCCCAAAGAGCTCACTCAGAACTTTGTTAACGATGATCTCCATTTCCGTAAGAGCGAAGCTGCTGTGTTGGTGTGTGTCAGCTCTTCCTCTTTTATTTTGGTGACAGGTTTTTCTTTTACTTCCTGTGTTTCTTTCCTGGATTCATGTCAACTTTCGTCCTGGTCCTCTACTCGGTGCATGTATATCTGCTGTGAGTGTCCCTTTGCCCTCGATGCTGTGCTCCCTCGGTCAGTGATTCTGGGTATTTTACTTTTCAATGAATTTTCATTTCATTTCCTAATGGATTAATGGATTAGAGGCGTGTCAGCCTCCTGACTCAAGTCTGAGAGGATGATACAAGTGAGATGAGGTCAAGAAGAGCATACAGGTAACACCTGGAGTTGTGGCATGAATGTGGAGGAACACATTAAATACCTGATGTGGTAGAGCAGACATAAATGTTGGTATTACAGCAGTTCTGCAGCGAGGAGCTTAGTTCAGGTGATCTTGTCCTCCATGTTGGCTCCTGAGAGCTCAGATTTCAGGTGAAGCTTTAAAGTTCACAGGAAACAGCAAAGGTCACAAAAACTGAGGTCTGAGGAAGCAGCCAGACCTGTTTGAGTCAGAAGGTCCAGTCTCACCTGCACTGAACGGACCAGCATCACAGAGGAGAAGGTTACAGGCGAAAGCAGGACGTCTGACGGTGCCAGCGATGCAGCGCTGGGGAGCCTCGAACGAGCTGAGCTCACACTGAGAGTTTGTGAAAGTTGCTGGTGCTGACACTCACTTGTGCTTATTTTTCTTGTATGAACATTTCACAGAGGTTAAATTTAAGAGGTCAGGGTTCTTCACACTGACAGAAAGGAGACCGGTATGACCAGGGCCGTGCAGAGACATTTAAAGGGGCGGGTGCTCAAAGTTAAAAAAGGGGCAGATAGAACAGGCTGAATAACAACTCACATTCATGACGAATCTAATATGGAATCGCATCATACTATATGACTGTCACCAGGTGGGGACAATGCAAAGCAAATGTAGCCTATGTTCTACCTGATGGTGTACAATGTTGCTGTTGAGGGATTACTGCTGCTCCTGTTACTGATAGTGCTGGAGGGCAGGGCTGTGTTGTTCTGAGACTGTAGACATTAAAAAGTCCATAGGTAGCTAAGTAAACAAGTGCTTTGAGATAAAAATAAAATGTAAAAAGATTGATGACAATGCTTGGAACCATAAGGCAACAGATTTTAAAAACTGGGAAATAAACTGAAACCAGAATATTAGTAGTACAAAAGACAGGGGTGGTCATGGTAGGGTGAAAATGTATTTTTAAAAAATCTATACAGACAGCGTGTGTGTCCTGTTAGCACCTTCTAAACATCACAGAGCACAGAACATCACAGCATCAACTTTACCATGGGAGGGATTAGATTGTAGAACCGTAAAATCTTCTTTCTTTCTTTCTTTCTTTCTTTCATTCATTCAAATATTAAAATTAACAATACAACAGGAGGATAAATCAAACATTTTATTAATCAGAAAACAAAAACAAACACAGGGTATGTTTTGGAAAGAGCAGGAAGAAATAAGATGCTTTTCATGTCCTGTCCCAAATGATAACAGTAACTTTGTGTTTGCCATGTCCCGAAAAATGTCAATGACATCACTGTGGTTGACTGGAACATCCTTCTCAACTGCCAATAAAAGAAGGTCTGACAACCTCTCCTCTGAGCAAAGGGTGCAGAGTTTGTTTTTAACTAGTTTTAGTTTTGAGAAAGAACGCTCCCCAGTTGCTGTGGACACTGGGAGTGTTCCATATGTCTTCAGCAGCTCAGTCATGTTGGGGAAGATCAGATGTGCATTGTTTTCTTTGACCACTGAAAGAATGGATGCCACACTGACTGGTGGGGGGCATGAGTATGAAGCATGAAAGACCTTAAGTACTGTCTGTAATTTGTCTTCCTCCTAAATGTCATAGAACTGGCAGAGTTTCTTTACAGCTCGATGTGCCTCTGTTGAGATTATTTTCCAGTTCTCTGGGACTGTCAGGGTATGCAAGGCATTCAAGATTTCCCATGTGGAATTATCTCCTCCTCCTAACGTGTCTCAGAAGCTCCTGTGTCAACGTGTCAACAAAAACACAGAACTCTTTAACACGGTAGTATTCTTGGGGAGTTGTGAAAGCATGGTCATCAGCAGTAGCTGTTGTTGTGGCAGCAAACTTAAACTTTGCTGGCACTTTCCTCCTCCGAGCTTGTCCAGGGACCTCAGATGGAGTGTCCAGGCCCACTGATGCAGTCTTCTCTCTAGCCTGTTCATAAATTTTCTCAAACCCTTCATCTGTTTTGCTGTGTTCCAGGCTCTGCAAAACATCATCAACAATCTTGTATGCTGCAGCCAGGTCAATGTCTTTCTTCTGCAATGCATCAGATGCAGTAGCAGTCACTTGGAAGATGGGACAGGTGATCTCTAGACACAGGATGAATTCAAAACTGATGCTTTTGAGAAGGATCATTGCATCACCTGCTGAAGAGTCTGGAGGATCTTGCTGTAGTATTTCAGCTGGGAGGATCTTCCTCATTGTCTTGAGGGCAGCTTCTCTGCAGGCTCACATAGTGTCTGACAGCTTCTACAGCTCCAGTGGGCGCTGCTCGGGGTACAACTTCTCCTGCATTTTAATAAATGCAGAGTGTCGTTTAGATGAATTGGCCACAAAAGTGTAAAGCTTTTTGATTAGGTTGAAAAAGCTGACAAAACACATGTTGGACTTTGCACTCTCTACTAAAACCAGATTAAGGCAGTGTGCCTGACAGTGGACAATTAAGGGCTTTGGATTTATTTATTTTTTGTATTCTTGACTGAAGTCCCTTAAAGCCCGCTCATGTTTGCAGCCCCATCATAACCTTGACCCCGGATGTTGTCAATCTTCAGATTATTGCATTTCTGCTTGGATGACACGTCTTACTGATGTGGCCAAAACTTTGATTCTGACTTCGTTCTGACTTCTGTTAGAGAGAAGCGAAACGAGAGGTCTTTTTCCAGGTCCCTGTCGCTCTTTTATGGCATCAAGGTGTAATTTAATTACACTGCCATACTTGCTGAACAACTCAACTAACTCTGAGAAATTTCCTCGATTTTGGCTTGACAAGGTCTCATCATCTCCCCTGAAAGGCATACCCTGTCTTGCCAGGTAAAGAGTGATGTCTATAAAACAAGACAAAATTTTCTGTTTCTCTCTCTTTGTCTTTTGCAGCTTGTGACACTTGGTCAGCTACTTCAAAAGCTGCCTCCAAGGTTGTTTTTTTTTAATGAGTTCCACCTCACCATACCACACATGTGAGACTCTGAGGCACTGTGCACTTTAGTCTAAGGAGCTTGGAGAGAAAAGCGTCTGGACTTCTTTAAGTTGCTTGAAGACGTTTCACCTCTCATCCAAGAAGCTTCTTCAGTTCTAAGGTCAAATGGTGGAGAGTCCCAGATTTAAGCCCTGTGGGAGTTTCCCCCCAAAGAGGGACAAAAGGACCCCCTGATGATCCTCTACTTAATCACATGAGCCAAGGTGTGAAAACGGGTGTGGGTCACAATCAGCCAGGGTTTCGGGTGAGCTCATTGTGAAACCTGGCCCCACCCTATCATGTGATTTCCTGAGGTCAGATGGCCCAGGATGTCCGTGGGCGTTAAGGCGTCTGGGAAGGGATCTCAAAACTGGATTATAGATGGCAGACAGTTGGTGTCGTAAGCCACCGCCTCTGTTCAAAGATGGTCGCTCACAGTGGACATAAATGGCTTCTTTCACTCCTCTTTCAAACCATCTGTCCTCTCTGTCCAAAATGTGAACATTGGCATCCTCGAAAGAGTGACCTTTGTCCTTTAGATGCAAATGGACTGCCGAGTCTTGTCCCGTGGAGGTGGCTCTCCACGTCCAAGTCCAGACGCTTTTCTCTCCAAGCTCCTTAGACTACGATGACCTGGATGACTGAGAACCTTCACAGACATACGTGCTCTTTAATCCTTTCTAAAGCCCTTCTCCACCGACTGAACCCTTCCGTTTTCCAGGTTTTGTGACTTGTGTACTTTTCATCATTTAAGAAAAGACGGCAGGTGAAACAAAACATGGCATCAGCAGTTGGAGAATACTCTAGCCATGGATTATTCTCATACCACTTCTTTTGAAACGATCGTCCCTCTTCATTCTTTGGATATGATGACAGTACTGGTTGGCAGGGTCCAATATTATCACACATTTGAATAAAGGCCTCATCATACTGTATGTGGAATTGTATGACATGGACAGGATCAGTTGGGTGTGTCCAAGTCCAAGTAGGTTTGAGAATGTCCTCTCTATGGCTTCACTGGCTTCACTCTCCTACTCTATGGGCTCTGTCTCACTCTCTGACTTTCTCACTCCAGTCTCTTTCTCCTGGCTTGCCCTTTCCTCTACATTCTCTCTAGGCTCTGCCTGTGACTCAGTCTTTGCCTCGCTTCCTCCTTCCATCTCCTCATCTGAACTATCACCCTCCACTTGCTGTTTATCTGAGAACAACACACAATTTAATATCGCATTAATCTATTATTTAATTATCTACACATAACAACTTTTGCACCTAGTCCATGGTAAAGTAATGATAGAAAATGTTGTAGAACCAAAACATTGCAACTGTTATTATTGTTTTTATCCTTGAATACGTCTACAACAACTGGTACATGTGTTATTTTTACCTGTGCTCTTTTTAATCCATCTGGTGAGGGATCCACTGCCTTTAGCAGCCTCACACAGCTCCTTTTGTAGCTGTTTCTTTCACCTCTCCTTACGAGGCATGTCTGGAATATTTTTATATTGTTAGTAATAATTTTTAAAAATCTATACACATAAAACACACACACATGCACATGCAGTGCTTATTAAATGTTTAAACTGAAGAGATACAATAATTTTACTGCTGTAAAATCAGCATTTTATCTAATTTGAAATATAAACCTAATATCATCTGTTACTTAATATATTTTCTTTAAAAACAGTGGGTTTTTTTTGAATATCATAATTATAATAATCCATAATTATGTGGATATCCATATTAGATCGTTTTTAGTGAAATAAAAGTCCTCCAGAAAAGAAGGGAAAAGTCCTGTAACTTACTTTAAAACAAAACATGTTTCCTAAAACGGTGGACAGAGCTACAGACCCCCTTGTAACACCCCTACCCAGTTAGCTAGCAGTTAATGACCACCACTACTTGTGCAGTTCATAAAAGGACATGTAATGTTTGTCGCGCTGTTGCACAAACAGCACGCTCATTTATTTCAGTTCATTAGTTGTTATAGACTATAGTGTGCGCTGTACACCCTACTTACTGTTTTTTGTTTCAGTCTGCACCTTCCAATTAATTTGCCTGCTTCTCCTCCACCACCTAGCCTGTAGAAAATGCGCGTGTACTTTGCGAGCTCGTTCCAGGTGTTGTGCCAAAAAGTGATTGTCTGCCAAAAACTGATTTCCGGTATTTGCCAAAAACTGACTGCTTGTGTTTAAACTGCTATAAATAACTTGTTGGTCTATAATATGTGAAACATATGTCAAATGTATCCCTCATGAATGATATCAAGTCATCTTGAGCAACAAACAACATTCCTGTAACAAGGTAGAAGCCGCAATCAGTTTTTGGCAGTGACTTTTATGTATCCTTTATTTATGCAGTTAAAAAAAATTCTTGTTGACTTTGAAAATGTCTCTTTTAAGAGTAATCTAGCCACGAGGACAGCTGAAATTGCAACAAATGCAAAAAAAATAGTTCTGTAAACATATTTTAAGTGGACAAAAGGAAGCTGATTGATTATAATGTAAGTACAATAACACAGTTACAAAGATGCTTGAGAAACAGGTAATTTTTTAATTTTATATATAACCCCTTTGTAATACCTGTTCACCAAAGTCTATTTAGCAACATACGGAACGATATTACACATAAAAAACAGTTTTTGGCAGTCAATCCGCTCGTAACGAACGCGCCCTGCCCTCAAGGGCGAGCATTGGTTAATGGTAGTCATGTGACTGATGCAAGCCAGATCCTTTTATTTAGCAAAATTGAGATTAATAGTTACATTTTATTGTTGAGGGGCAAAGACAGGGCTCCATACGCACATACACATTAAAAAAACAAAAAACAAAAAAACCCTTCCCTCCTCCTGCCTGTGCAAACAAGCAGCACCGTCTCCATACATCTGCTGTTTCCTTGGTTACCTGTAATGGTGCACATGCACACACACTCACGCACACTCTCTTCGCTCCGGCGCTGCTGTAATACCAACATGTGTGTGTATGTGTTTGTGAGTGCGTGTCTTTGTGTTTGTGAAAGTGTGTGTGTGTGTGTGTGTGTGTGCGCGCGCGCGCTCTTTCTTGTGGTGTTTGGGGTCTTCCTGCTGTCTGTGCTGTTCACTTAAAAAAAGGTTTAAGATCCAGATGTTAAAGAGTTCTGCACAGCTTCCAGGACACCACTGTTGTTACTGACACCGTGGTCATTATGTGAACTTCAGGTGAGCTCACCTGTGCAGGTTTCCTTCAGTGTCTGATGGCAGCAGCCTGACTGCACAGCAGTGAGATGTGTGGGGATAAACGAGAGAGCTCTCTAGCCTCCAATGCCACCTCCTCAGCCTCCTGAAGGGGCCCACTCAGCAGGAGGCCTGGTTCATTTCTTCTCTCTGAGATCCACCGAGCCACCGAGCAGAGGTGTGAGCAGTCTGAAGGAGCTGTGCGCTTTGATTTCACTGCAGGTTACAAGTTCAGCTTAGATCAAAACATAAGAATGGTCATCAGTGGGGCCACAGTCTGGAACTTTACAGCTAATGACTTCATTATTTATCAGTCATCAGATTACACAGATATTTTTCTAACACTGTCTCTGGGGGGAAAAAATTATTAAAGTCAAGTTTTGAATTTATTTGTCTTGTGCACAGGCTGCGGCTCAGCTTAAAAAAAATAAGACATGAACATAAATATGACTTGTAATTAGAATAATTCGCACAACTGGCAATGCCCCTAACAATAAACACATTAAACAAGTGAGTTATAAAAAGCTTCCAACCATACAGCTGTTATGAAGGAGGAAATTATATACAGGGTGGGCCATTTATATGGATACACTGTAATAAAATGGGAATGGTTGGTGATATTAAAGTCCTGTTTGTGGCACATTAGTATATGTGAGGGGGCAAACTCCTCAAGATGGGTGGTGACCATGGTGGCCATTTAGAAGTCGGCCATCTTGGATACAACTTTTGTTTTTTCAATAGGAAGAGGGCCATGTGACACATCAAACTTATTGGTAATGTCACAAGAAAAACAATGGTGTGCTTGGTTTCAACGTAACTTTATTCTTTCATGAGTTATTTACAAGTTTCTGACCACTTATAAAATGTGTTCAATGTGCTGCCCATTGTGTTGGATTGTCAATGCAACCCTCTTCTCCCACTCTTCACACACTGATAGCAACACCGCAGGAGAAATGCCAGCACAGGCATCCAGTATCCGTAGTTTCAGGTGCTGCACATCTCGTATCTTCACACCATAGACAATTGCCTTCAGATGACCCCAAAGATAAAAGTCTAAGGGGGTCGGATTGGGAGACCTTGGGGGCCATTCAACTGGCCCACGACGACCAATCCACTTTCCAGGAAAGTGTTCATCTAGGAATGCTCGGACCTGGCACCCATAATGTGGGTTAGGGTTAGCTTCAGTGCATAAAGAGGGAAACACATCATCATGTAGCAATTTCAAATATCCAGTGGCCTTGAGGTTTCCATTGATGAAGAATGGACCCACTATCGTTGTACCCCATATACCACACCAAACCATCACTTTTGTTGTTCCAACAGTCTTGGAGGGATCCATCCAATGTGGGTTAGTGTCAGACCAATAGCGGTGGTTTTGTTTGTTAACTTCACCATTCACATAAAAGTTTGCCTCATCACTGAACAAAATCTTCTGCGTGAACTGAGGGTCCTGTTCCATTTTTTGTTTTGCCCATTCTGCAAATTCTGTGCGCCGATCTGGGTCATCCTCGTTGAGATGCTGCAGTAGCTGGAGTTTGTAAGGGTGCCATTTGTGAGTAGCTAATATCCGCCGACGGGATGTTCGACTAATGCCACTCTCCAGCGACATGCGGCGAGTGCTACGCTGTGGGCTCTTGCTGAATGAAGCTAGGACAGCCACTGATGTTTCTTCATTAGTGACAGTTTTCTTGCGTCCATATTTTGGCAAATCCAACACTGAACCAGTTTCACGAAACTTAGAAAGCAGTTTGCTAACTGTAGCATGGGAGATGGGTGGTCTCGTAGGGTGTCTTGCATTGAAATCTGCTGCAATGACCAGGTTACTGCGTTCACCAGATATCAACACAATTTCGATACGCTCCTCACGTGTTAACCTCTTCGACATGTCAATGGCTGTGAACAAAGAGAAACTTGTAAATAACTCATGAAAGAATAAAGTTACGTTGAAACCAAGCACACCATTGTTTTTCTTGTGACATTACCAATAGGTTTGATGTGTCACATGGCCCTCTTCCTATTGAAAAAACAAAAGTTGTATCCAAGATGGCCGACTTCTAAATGGCCACCATGGTCACCACCCATCTTGAGGAGTTTGCCCCCTCACATATACTAATGTGCCACAAACAGGACTTTAATATCACCAACCATTCCCATTTTATTACAGTGTATCCATATAAATGGCCCACCCTGTATATCGTTTGTGTATCAGACTGTAAACCCTGCTGCCTCTGCTGGACATCAGAAGAACTGCAGTGTTCTTCAGCCATAGAGACTGATGCCTGAGCAGTTAAAAGAGCAAATACTAATAACTCTAACCTGTAAAAAGCCTCTTCAATCCATCGTTACCCCATCCAGTTCTGCCAGCCATCCACTCTCATTCCCTCTGGACCAATCATCTCTCAGCTGGAGAAACTCATATGCCACAAGCAGCCAGCATTAAAGCCTGGTGTCCCAGTGAGGTTCATACCATACCAACCCTCTGCACCCAGAGATGTTCTGGGTGCAGATCGTGTTGTTACTGTTAGGTTAGTGTTAGTGTTGCTAGCGAGCAGCTCGCTTCCTCTTCCAAAATCCATTCTGTAAAAATCTGAAAACATCCACCTGGATTGTTATGTTGAGGAAAACCGCAGTTTTGAGAAATTCAGCATTTGCTTGAACTAACAGGAAGAAGGTATGTGAGCTAGGATGAAACCTTTCCTGCTTTTAATTTGGGCAGTCTGCCTTCAAGACTCTTCTCGTGCTCTTCTGGTAGTAATATTGGGATTTACATGAAGCCCTTTAAGAAGAAGAAGCATACTGACAGCCATCCAGAGGTGCAGAAGAAGGTCTTGAAGGGAGATTGGCAAAAAGTGTTCTATGTTTTCTATGGGCAGGATCCCACAAAAGTTTCTTGCCTGAGAAGGAAAGAACAGCAAAGACACTTTTCAACTTTAAACTTAGTGTTTTTAATGAAAACATTCTGCACTACATTACCCAACAGCCCCACACAGACTACACCTTTCTCACTTTAATGGCATGAAGAAGCTGACAGAGGAAACTCATCCCCAGTTATACGAGAAAGAAGAGTTTGGTCCCACGTTTGGTAATTTGAACCAAAAACGAAATCATGAGTTTAAAACAGAAATGACTCCACAGAGAGAACAAACATGCACAGCCAGATAGGTTTTATTTTTTAAGAAGGAGATTAGAAACTGGGTCTTTTAACATTTGTTATAATTTGGATGTATGGAAAATTTATAGCTTCTAAAATTGCTCAAATGTTGAACAAATTGAAAACCCGTACTGGAGAGAATCCCAAAAACAGGGCATTATTTTCCATCTGCAAAAGACAGGAGGAGATTTTAGAGATATAAGAAATAAAATTTATGCTTTAACAAAAAGGAAGAAAGACAGGGTTCGATAACTGTAAGTGTAATAGTAACTGTAACTATAACAGTTCGTCTGACATGAACAGTAGAATAGTGTAAGAGTGTGTGAAGCTGCTACAAACTGAGTGTGAAACATTCCTACAGTTTCTTTTCATTCAGCACAGAATAAGGCTAAACGGCATCTTTAAAAACGTTATTTAAGATGCAGTCACTGAAATTAGGACAAAATCGGCTCAAGTATGTAAACACTAACATTAGCACAGAGTCACTCACTCAGTGGATTTTATTAACAACTTCTGCAATTGTTAACCATATGACCATATAACCTGCAACCATATTGTTTTCCACTGCATGTAAGTTACTAATCTTCTCCTGTGAGCTGGAAAGCTGCAGCGTGAGTATTGTTATGAACAGTAATCGCAATAAAGAAAAGTGTACGCAGAAAAGTGCTGAGATGTGGTCGGGTCTGTTGCACATCGTTTACACTAACCTAACCTAACCCAACTCAACCAAACTCACTTCAACCCAACCCAACTCATCAATTCAACCTCGCCCAACCGCACCCCACCTCACCGAACTCATCAACTGAACTTAACTGAACCTAACCCAACCCAACCCAACTCAACTGAACCTAACCTAACTTAACTCAACTAAACCCCAAACCGTTAATACAAGGCATGTCTATACTAAGAGATTAAATTGATTTCTGTGTTGAAAGGGTCCTCTTATGCTAATTCTGAGTTCTGTATTATTAATCTTGAGCCAGAGTAGCTCAAACGAACCACTATTAATTAAACATTAGGCCTTCACTTCATCCCTTGTAATGTAAACCAACTTTCATTTAATTTCTGCCCCCCTTTAGCAGAAGTGGGTGAAATGAGATGACCATTCAAGGACATCATCTCTGTCTGTGGCATCAAATACAGTTCCAAGAATAGAGAAAAAAGATTTAATTAATTTAGAGCTGTGCACAGCCTGAGGTTTGGACTCTCAGTGATTATTTCTACATACTCTGAGCACAATATTTGACATTTGATATTTTGGTGATGTTTAAAATGAAAAGGATATATGTGACAGACAATAAGAGAGAACAGGACAGATCTACTTTAACTGCTTTAAAACAGCCTGCAACACTGGCATGCTTGGCAGCTACACTGTGACAGAGCTCTGGTTTTATTTCTATGCTGTTCAAGATGCTGACACTTTACCCGGGACCTACTACTAACTTTTACAGCTTTTACTCAGCTACTTAAAAGTGTCTCAAATGTTAACCCGATTGCTAGGTGATTTTATACAACTGTCAGTCACAGTCATCATTTCATTTCATCAAATCAACACCTGTGTGCAACACTAAACAATTTGCTTGTGTCTGAAAGTAAACTGAAGAACTGCAAAAGAATTTTGGCAGTAAATGTTGGCAGAGACAGCCAGAGATCTCACATTGGCTTCGGTAATAGAACCATTTTTTAAACTTGATTTTGTTAGTTTCCTTCAGTTTTTAGTACATTTTTCAGCAGCAGTAACAGTTTGTGCTCCTGCTGAGCTCTTTGCACAAAGAATCTTCAAAGCAGTGTAACCTGGTTCCACCAACATCCCCTGCTTCATTGCAGAGTGGGAGGGGCCACTGGTTCTCTCTGTAGAAAAATTAGAAGAAAATATGGCGCTGCAGCTGCTGACGCTCTGTTAGGTGAGCTGATTTCAGTTCTCTCAACACCAAAGTCTTTGGTTGGACGATCTTTTGGTCAGCTGGTCTGTTAGTCTGTTGGTTGTATGGTGTTTTGGTTAGCTGTTTGTTCTGTCGGTCACCAAACATTTGGTGACAGGTCAAATCAGCTATTTATCTCTGGCAGTGAAGTGATGGAACCCAAGCCAAGATGAAGCACCATTTGACTTACGCAGTCATCCCAGACAGCTGTTAGCACACTGTCTCCAGCTGTGAACCGCTGATGAACCACCTGTCAGAAGACAGTTCTCATAGTCCTTGATTTTAGGTTGCAGCTGGTAATGTCTTGGCGAGTATTGCTGAACCGATCTCAGGTCTAGGTGAGGGGATGCACATCGAGCCCATCCTGTTGAGTGACGTTGCTTTGGTCATGCCCTCACTGCCCACGGTGGATAGAGGGAAGCTCTCGTAGCTCTCTGTAGCCCGGTTACCGCACTGGCAGCGCTGCAGCGTCAACTTCAGCTCCCTCTGGAAGTTGCTGTTGAGGAAGCCGTAAACGATGGGGTTAATGCAGGTAGAGGCCATCGCCGTCAGGTGGCAGGCAGAGAAGACTGTGTCGTGCTGACAGTCTGGGAGGGCCTGGTGGTGCCAGTCAAACAGAGTGTTGAAGACATTCAGTGGCAGCCAGCACAGAGCAAAGGCTATGACGATGGCCAGCAGCATTACGTTTATCCTCTGGGCTCCTCGAGTCCTCCTGCTGCGCTCCAGCATGTCCCTGTACAACACAGCATGACATCCATCACCAGACAATCAACCAGGAAATGTCACAGCAAACCTCAAGAAGCATTAACTCACAGCGTAACCACACACAGTGTCCACACAGAGCTCTAATCTGACACGATAACACAAACATGCTGTCACACAGCGTACAGTTAAAGATGATGTGGATGAACCGAGTTATCACAGAGTGAGTGAACGGAAAGCTGTGTGACCTGCGACGTCTCAGGCGTAGAAAGATCCGGAGGTAGCAGAGGAGCACCAGCAGAAGGGGGAGGCAGTACTGGAAGATAAGCAGCGAGGTCGTGTAGGCGAGGCGATGCTTGTCTGACGGCCACAGCTCCATACAGATCAAATGATCCCTTAAACAAGACAGACATGGATAATGAAAAGGGAAACACTTATTTAACTTTTAGAAGCACTGATTTAGGCAGTTGAAGATCTCATGTAACTTCTGCACTAAGCAATATCCCAAAACATCTGTGCCTCAAAGTAATATCCCACTGAGCACAACTTTACTGAGGCTGGTGTCCAACCTCTGGTGACAGTTCTGAACATTACTTCACTCCTGACCCAGGAGTTTACCCAATTTCGCTGTGCAAGAAACTGCACAATGACAATAAAAAGCTCTAAGTCTAAGTCTAAGTCTGACCCGTTTGATGGCATTTTCACCTGCTTGGCATCCAGCGCTAATCTCAGAGGTATAAATATGTAACAGAATTTTCACTTAGAGATCGGAAACTAACAGATGAAACTGCCCAGAGGTTCATGAGAGCAAGGCTCTGAAAAAGAGGCTTTTTTCATTTTGTTGACTGAACCTCGTATGAACCGCTTGCTTCTCTGGAACATACATGTTTGGGAATGCACTGAGGATGTACAGGGGTTTACTGGTACTACATTAGTGGCTTTTTTTGAATTTTTACCTGCCTGCACACCAGAATCAATAAAACCAGGTCCCTTCATATCTAAATCATACTCTGTACTCTCACCTTAGAGCAAAGCTGTCTTTGTCTCAGTCCTGTTATCAGAGTCTGAAATCGGCAGGTCCACTCACCTTCTTGCATTAATGTTTTCAGGTTTTAGACGTGCTGATAAGCAGATACACTGCTGTTCCCTGACTGTCTGAGCCAACAGAAATGCATCTTCAGTTTTCTTGTTAAATGAAGTAAATACAAACTCTTCAGCATCCAGATATGAACCCTGAAGTCTCAGACAGCATCAGGCTCTGTGGATGAAACACTCTCTGCGTCTCTATCACCAGGCACCAGAGCAGAATTTAAAGAAACTCAAACAAATGCTGACATTCTTCTTCCACACAATCAGAACTGTAAATAAACACCTCCTTCAGTGACTCTGATGGCCCTGAACTGGTTCTAAAGACTTCGGTTGGTACAGGAATCTCCGAGGATAAAGGTCTTTCTTAAAGTGTTCATTAAGTATTTCTGACAGGCTAATGTCCAGACGGTCGGATTGAGACACGTTCAGGTTCATTTCTTGTGCTGCAGTAGACTTTATTCCCCTGATGAGTTCTGCTGCTGAACTTCTTAGGGCTACGCTGCTTTTAGCTAAATGCAAAACAAGCCCAAGGTGTTTTGGGCTGTGTGACTGAGGCCTAAACAAATACCAAACATTTCCAAAGAATAAAAATAAACTCTGGGCTTTGAGAAAATCAGTTATGTGTCCTCATAGCTCAGCTCAGGTCGCTCCCCAGTTCAAAATGAAACAGCATCTCTGGACTGAAGCTAAGACACACCTGTATCCCAGATCTCACCTGAAGGGGTTGGCAGGGAGGCTAATGTTCTGGAATGGGTCATTGGTGAGGATGTTGAAGGAGAGGAAAGGCAGCGAAATGAAGCAGGCAACCAGCCATGTCAGCCCCACAGCCAGATAGGAGTGTCCGGCGGCGGGGGACCAGCCGGTGGGATGGAGGATCAGCTGATGGCGCTCCAAAGCGATCAACACCAGGGAGAAGACCGACACTGTCACCGACATGCACTGAACAAAGGGCGTCACCTGGACGGGCACGAAACACAGCAGAGGTCAAACTGAAGGTGTGGTTATCGAGCTGGCGGTACAGTCTGAGAGCGCGGCCCCATGGTCATGACCAGCTCCACCTTCACGCTGTGACATCACACTTTTATCCATTCATCCAAATGTATTCAGTTTCCTCTGTTACATCAGCTGACAGCTTCATGATGACCTCAAAGTGAGCAAATGAAGGCAAGTTTTTTTTCTCTTTTAAAATGTGAATGAACACACCTACAGGTGAGCAGGGCAGGCGGTACCTGGTCTGCAGGTAAAGTGCTGCTCAGCCTGTTGGGCACATGAAACACTGCCATGTATGGCTCTCACTTCTGTGTCAGTGTTGTTCTTCATCTCTGCTCCATCAGATCTGGTGCTGTTGAACTTTTAGATCTGTAACGTCAGCGGCTCTGAGTTGCTGCTGTTTGCTGTCTAATTTCAGATTTTTATTAAATGAGGTGACAGACTTGTAATTAAAACCGATCTGTTATCTGTGAAGCAAGAGGCTGCTCAGGCTTTCAGGTGGTCGGTCACTCAGACTGAGAAGCATCACGTTCCTGTGTGGAGCCTACCACCACTAATCCCTCTGCTCCCACAGACATGCTTCCAGAGGAAGAACAAACACAGGCTTGTATCATCCTCTGGTCTCACCTGCGTACCTGACTCACCTGCATCACTAAGCAGAGGAAAGCTAACGGTCTTCATTTATCAACACAACTTTGGAGGATAAAAGGAGTATGCAATCCATGTTCAGGGTGGGCAGAGTCAGTACCTGGACTGCACTGGAAATGTGAAGGTTATGGTTTTATTTTTTATTTAACCAGGAAAAACACACTTGAGGCGCACTGACCTTGCACAGGGCCTCCCCCAGCACCCAGCGATCCATCAGTGTGTAGATGACGGTGACGGGCAGGCACACGATGCACATAAGGATGTCGGAGCACGACAGGTTGGCGATCAGGATGTTGGTGACGTTGCGCAACTCCTGTTGCCGGGCAATGATGAACACCAGACCTGCGTTGCCTAGCAACCCGATGGCAATGACAGCGCTGTACGCCACGATGAGGAATGTTGCCCCGCCTACTGAGGGAGGGCACTGAGAGGTGTCTGCCCAATCGGAGGCCTCCCAGACGTGGAGGAGGCTGCTGTCGTTGGACATGGCAGGGAGGGAGAGGAGGAGGAAGTAGGGAGCGGGCAACCCAGCGGCGGCGACTCAACTTCCCACAATAAAGAGGATCAGAACACAATGAGGGGCGAGGAGGAAGAGGAGGAGGAGGAGAACAGCACCCAGCTACGTGCTGTGAGGAGTTGGATGATGGAGTCAAATATGGCGTCCTGTGTTTCTTTCCCCGGGGATCAGCTCTGCAGCAGCGTTTTCTGCAAAGAACACAAAACAGCAGCGAGTAATAAGATGGAGGTGAGGAGCTCTCAGCGGACAGGCAGAGGAGGAGAAAGGTGAAGAGGAGGAGTGAATGAATACATCAGCACATGCTGCTATCTCATGCTGAGCTGCACTCCATCATCCAGAGACACTCGTTAGCGTACACCGCCAGTGTGGGTGTAATGGCACATTATGCAGCCCAGCTCACTGGGACACACTCGGCAGAAAAACCACTCTCTAACTATCTGACTGTCGGCGTTTGCTAAAGCGTCGCAGCGTGAGGGCTGCACTTCAAACAGGAAGCCTAAAAACACTCCTCACAGCCCGACAGTCGCTCCATGTGCACAACTAGCAGAAACAAACCAAATCCCAGCTCAGCTCTCCAACAGTCAGACCTTCCAAATCATCAGACTGTAGTTTGCTCTCACCATAACTCATGCAACGATTTAATTTCATTCAGTTTTATTTGTATGGCATCAAATCACAAGAAGAACCCTCCAGCAGAACCAGTCTCAGGGACGGGCAGCCATGTGCACTGACCGGCCAATAACAGCATAACTAAGGAAAGGACTCAGGGTAACCTGATACAGCCCTAACTATATGCTTTAGCAAAAAAGAAACTTTGAAGCCTAATTTTAAAAGTAGAGATAGTGTCTGTCTCCTGAATCCAAACTAGAAGCTGGTTCTACAGTAGAGGGGCTGGAAAGCTGAAGGCTCTGCCTTCCATTCTACTTTTAAATACTCTAGAAACAACAACTAACAGTCTGCGAGTGAAGTACTCTAATAGGGTGATACAGTACTATAAGGTCCTTAAGATAAGATGGGGCCTGATTATTTATTGATTATTCTTGTATGTAAAGAGCAGGATTTTAAATTCAATTCTCGATTTAACAGGGAGCCAATGAAGGCAAGTCAGTATAGGAGAAATATGCTCTCTCTTTTTAGTCTCTGTCAGTACTCTTGCTGCAGCATTTTGGATTAACTGAAGGATTTTCAGGGAGTTGTTTGGACATCCTGATAATAATGAATCATAGTAGTCCAGCCTAGAAGTAATAAATGCATGAACAACTTTTTCAGTGTTAATCTGAGACAGGATATTTCTAATTTCAGAGATACTGATCAGATGACAGAAAACAGTGATGAACCGCTCTGTTCTGCAGCTCCACAAAGCCCCCCTCATTCCGGAGCAGCTCGAGAGCTCCCCCTGTGGAGCAGGGAGTCTAGAAAGGTTCTGATGCTAACAACTATAAGCTGAGATCAGCTGCTGGTATGCTGTAGCCCTCTGAGGTTTTAAAGAATATCAGAGTTTGAACTGTCATGTATGATATATGTAATGTTCTTACACATGTGCACACAAACTATACACACACCCACACTCACCATCGTTTTATCGACCCGTGTTCTCACTTATCTGCGGCGTGCTGACTTAACGGTTTAATTAAGATACAGCTTTTAGAGCATCAGCTGCTGCAGGCGGCGCGCGTCCTCTGATCACATGCACATGGACACCATCAGCTGTCTGCCTCGCCCACTCTTTCATTTCGCTCTCCACTGACAGCCTTCATCAGCCCCGAGGGCCAAATGAGACACACTCGCAGGTGTTTGTGCACAGCCACGCACTGACTCACTCGCAGCAGCCACCTGCTTGTCATAGCAGCCATCACAGAGCTCCATATCTGCCGCTCCCTCGCTCCTGCACAAGAACACTCAGAGATCCACACTGTTTTTAAAATATGCACACGTAAAGCTCCAATACAGGACAGCAGCTTGACAGATGTTGACGAGACAACAACACCAGTAACATCTGGAAACAATGCTTTTCCTCTGCTGTGCAGAAAAACATCACAAAACATGGCATGTTTATTACATCATCGCCTGAGAACAAATCTTCTGTAGGTCATTATTCACCTGTCTCCAGGCAGGTGTTCCTTCATTCTGTCTAATGGCCAGCAGGGGGCGACTCGTCCAGCTGCAAAATGTAGTTGGTCATATAGAAAAGCCCAACAGAGACCCAAGAGCTGAAAACATCCAAAAGGTGGAACCCAGATCTATCAGTTCCTCTGACATCTGCTGGATGTCAGTTCAGCAAAGACAGTGCCCACAGGTCTCTGCGGATTTAATCTTTCATGCAGGAGATTATCGGAAAACCCGACAGGGTTACTGTTAATGTTCCAACAATGAATTTTGCAATGTCTCGATTTGACTCCGCCCACTGTCTGCTCAGCTATATGCTACTACATTTACTGTGTCCAAAACCAGCTACAGCTGTGGTTTGACAGAAATAGAGAAAATCTTTATTTTATGTCATTTTTTTGACTTTTGCTGAAGAAAATTGTGTTGTTTCATCTCCGTGTGATGTATCTGGGTGAACATTACAGCCATGTGCTGAGCCAATTATGCTAAGTTTAGCTAGTAAAATAGTTTGCTAGTGTAGCTCTTGAAATGAGTCTCATTTCATTTTGATGGTACAAATGTAATATGATTTACATTATTGATATTTTACTATATATACTTCATTTTTTGAAAAAAAAATCCTCAGAGGTGAAATTTAACTCAGCTGTCTCAAATATTATATGTCAGTTAAAATTCAAGGTATATATTTCTATTTCGTATCATTTATAACTTGTGACTGTCTAACAGACAAATATTAATATACAGTGACCACTGGCTGAAATCTTTAGTTATATTTAAGGGCAATATCCCAAAAATTAACTAAAACGATTTGATCCTTGTACGTTTCGCATAAAATGGAAGTCAAACTGATGCAGTAAATATTCTTTTATTGATGAGAAAACTGGGCAATATAATTTATTTAAGATGTTGAAGATATCAGAGCATTAAACAGGCTGATGTTTGGGTAAAAGGGTCTAACAGGATAGAGATGATACAGAAACATAACATCGTTATAAAATATTGTATTTTACAAACATATACAGCTTTTCACAGCTCTTTGAACCTCTTACTTGCATACTTTCCCCACTGAAACCAGCACAATCCCACTGTGATGAAAACAATATTTTAACTAAATATATTCTGGATAAATCAGATCATTATCAAAGTTGTCTATGGTTACCTTTATTTTCACTTCTTTCCCTGTCAGATCCTGTCCTGCAGGATAAACATCAGTCAGTGGTTCCCTGTATGCAGCTGTTATAGTTTGTGTTGGAGATACTTCTGCAAATACACGAAGCAAATATCTGAAAACTGTTTTAAATATTTTCACCCATCCCTCATGTACAGAGAACAGCTGTCTGTCCTCCCCCTGTTCTCCTCTGCATCTCTCAGCTGCTGCTGGCTCCTTTTTCTCCTCCTCTTCCTCACACGCTGCTGAACCTGTGCTGGTGTTTCATCAGGGATGAAGAGCCTCTGTCCCTTCTCAGTCTCTCCTTACTCTGGACGCTTGCAGAAGAAAATCAGCCATGGCAGTTAACAACAAAAGCAGGAGAAGTTTATCAAATATCTGTTAACTTGCAAGATGAAAACAAAATTTTCTAATAGAATCACATGGACATATTTTATGTATTTAAATCACACAATCATTTAAAATCCTTCATGCATCGCATGAAGGAGTGTTTCCGCAGGTCCTTCCTCCCTGCAGCTGTCAGACTATACAATCAAAACTGCTCCCAACAATCATAGATGTTTACCTCTGTGCTGTAACTGCAATAATTTAATCAACCGATTCGCACTACAACCTGGGTTGCCTCTTATCTGTAGTTAATTTAATTTAATTTAATAACTGTACAGTACTCTGTTTATAGTAACCATTGTCCTTGATGTAAATATGTAAGAAAAAAAAATTGTGTATGTTTCTGTTCTGTGTCCTGTGTCCTGTTTGTTTGTATATGTGTCTTTCTGGCTGCTGTTACAACCAAATTTCCCCGTGTGGGACAATTAAAGGATTATTCTAGAGAGGGAAAAAAAGAGAAAGGAGAAACAGGACATACGATCCTGCAGAAATGTTGGGCTTTATGACAAAAGTGACATGCTCAAACTGTATGATATAAGCATGACAAACAGCACAGACACAGGAGGAGGACTTCTCCATTTACTGCCTGTCTTATTTATTAGTGGTTTATACAGGACGAGAGCTCATTTAACCATAAACTTCAGCACAGCACGGTTGAGTCTGTTTCCTTACCACAGTTCACGGGCCAGACATTTGGTGAACCGTCTGCTTGGTTTGTCCTAAAACAACCGAATGTTAGCTAAATTGAATTTTTTAAGACTTTTCATTATGCTAAATTTGTTCCGCTGGACATTTTTACTGAGATAAAAAAAACAGTACTTACTTTTAAAAGTTTATTTCTGGATCGCTTCACTTCGACCATCCGCCGTTTTCCTCAAAAGATTTTCTTCAACCCTGTTTCGCAATGAATCCTGGGATATGGTGGGCCACGAACGATACACCCGGCCCATGCTTCAAATCTGGGGAAAAGGAGGACGCATTTCTGGGCCACATTTGAAGCAGCCTTCAAATTTGGACAGCCTTTGTCACCTGCTGTGACGTAATCGGCCTACAAATGTGACCTCCGAAGGATGCGGCCCCTGAATTTCGACACAGCCTAAGACGGGGTGGCCAACTCCAGGCCTCGAGAGCCGGTGTCCTGCAGGTTTTAGATATCACCCTGGGTCAACACACCTGAATCAAATGATTAGTTCATTACCAGGCCTCTGGAGAACTTCAAGACATGTTGAGGAGGTAATTTATCCATTTAAATCAGCTGTGTTGGATCAAGGACACATCTAAAACCTGCAGGACACCGGCTCTCAAGGCCCGGAGTTGGACACCCCTGGCCTAAGGCTTCAGGTCACAGAGTCCAGAATCCAGTGACATTGTGGTGGCTGCATCCATGTTTCCCACACAGTCTGTCATGGATGTGAAAAAATGGCCACCTCTCTCTGAGCCTGGTTCTGTCTGACTTTTCTTGCTGTTAAAAGGGAGGGGGTTTTTTAGATGTGGGTGGGGAGAATCATGTGACTGCTGGAGTTTCTCTGTATTATTGTAGCATCTTTACCTCACAGTATTAATATTGTGATTTATATAAATATATATAAATGTAAATGAACTGAGTATAAATGAAACTGAATTGAAGTTAATTGCAGAACAGCCTGCTGGACTCTGTTTTCACAGTAAGAGTCCAGCAGTTTTTCAGTGCAAAAGCAGAGCTTAATGGCTCCAACTCTGAAAGGAAAAAGGGATTCAAATTTCCTACAGCAACTGAAATTTGATTTTTCAGGCTTTATGATAAATTTCTGCCTCATTTCTACCCATAAGTGAAAGCGTGTTGCTTTGAGTGCCGACTTAAAACAAGTCCTCCAACACACTCGTCAGATGGCTGAACAATGTCTGAACTTCCTCCCTCCCACATCTTCCCATCTGTGACTGACAGCTCACTTTCTGCTGCTGACAGGCTGACGTTCACCCACTGCTTTGAATTCCTCTGTGAAACACTGTTAATGGGAACAGTGTGAGAGGCGGCTCTGTCGTATCCCACAGCACAGATTCAGAGCAGATTCTGCAGTACAATTTCGACCTGATCACCGTCTCCATCACACATGCCTTCATGTGACTATGAAGAGCTGGTCCATGGAGATAAAAGAAGCCTGGTGGCTCTGGTTCTTCTGTCCACACACAGGATCAAACATGTTGGGTAACTCAGTCCAGAAAAAGGCACAAGTGGGTTCATCTGGCTGCTGTTGGTACTTCAGCTACTTCAGCTGGACTCCTGCAGGCGTGAAGCTGATGGGGCTCAAGTTTAGGACAGCCTGAGACGCTCATAGTGTGCACTGATTAAAGCGTGATGGAAGATCGGGGTGACATCATCGTGGTGAATTTAAGAAGGAGAACCAGAATTCCACTCGGGCCATGCATGTGCTGTTTCTGAGCGCATGCCTGAACCTTCGGTGAAGTTATGAAGTCTGGTGCATGACCAGAATCTGTGAAGACGTGGAGGTGCTGCTACTCCGCCTGCAGTTGCCCATTTACCCCTGATGACCTTGCTGATCTTTGATATTTCATTTCTTCTTCCTTATATCTTTCCTCAGAACACATTACCTAAGCCGACCTCACCGAGCGGCGGCTGTGCAGAGAATCAGAGCACTCAGACTCTTTGAGTTTACTGAATGTGCACAGTGTAATCTGTGGGCTGCAGAGGAAAGCTGTGCAGCAGGGTTGTTCCATCAGAAACTAATCACAGTCAGCTGCTCTTTGTTTAATCAATGATGCATTATGTCCCCTTCACACTGTGAACATGTTCAGCCTCACAGACCCTTCAGGTTCACTTGCATAGGTCCACATTTTGGGCTTTTTGCTGCATGTTTGAGTTTCATCAGTCCAGCAGATCTCCACATGAAACTCTGGGTTAAAAAACACATTAAAGCTTTGTGAGAAACTGAACCCAGGTCAGTTTTAATACCACTGCAGGCGTCACAGTCTGAAGACTTAATCTGTTTGTTATAGGAGTGATGATCTCCATAAAAACATCTGAAATGTGTTCATCACTTCCAAACATTTCACGAACTAAAGAAGTGGACACAGCTCACTGTGTGTCGATGTGAGAGGGAACATCTTGCAGGAAGGAGGTCACCTGCAGCACAGCGTCGAGCCCGTCATATTTGTGGTCTGTGCAGCAGAGGGGGAGCACATACACATTAACCCAACAACTTGAATGTGTTTGAGCTTCGAATGTTCAGCACTGAGATGTTCGTGTTGGCTGGGAGCTCTCGGCGCTCTGCGGCTGCTTTCTGCTGGAAGAGCGTGTTCTGGCTGCACGGATATAAATAACTTGTGTTTCTCTGAGTGTGGAAGTGGGACAGCCACGCAGCAGAGCCAATCTGAGATGGATAAAACTATGAAGGTTTCCTTTGTGCGGAGGCGGGTGAGGACGGCCATCACAGAGGTCACGTCCTCCACGTTTGATATCAGTTCGATGTGGCAGATGATTCCAGAGGGCTGATGCTTTCGTCTTAGCGCTGGCTTCGTGCCATCGAGTTTGCATGTATGCAGACGGTGGTGCCTGCGGGCCGGCGAGCTGTCTGTCTCCGCCACGTCGCAGAGCTCAGATTGTTGGCGTGACCGGGCAGTCAGTGGGGGTGAAATGATCCTTCAGGTTTAATGTCTGTTAGGATTGAAAGTGTCTTCAAAGCTAAGGGAAAAAAAAACTTCTCACAATGAATATGAAGCTGGGAAGGGAAGGGTGGGATGCAATTCAAGGACACACAAAGAGGAGGAAATCTCTGCTCGTGTGCTCACCACACTATTACAGGTGGCGTACTCACACTTCCTGGTTATTCTTACATGTTTGATGAAGTCACAGATGGAAGTACAGTGAGGGCTAAAAGTATTGGAAAAGTAAACCGATTACACGGGGAGCTGCAGACTTTCTTATTTGAAAAGTGTCAGTCAGGTTTCAGAGCTCATCACAGCACAGAAACAGCTTTAGTGAAGGTTAAAAATGATCTTCTTATGGCCTCTGACAGCTGACTCGTGTCTGTGCTTGTCCTGCTAGACCTTAGTGCAGCGTTCGATAGATCGATAGATCGTTAGAACGATTAGAACACGCTGTAGGTGCTAGGACCAATTCTGTTTACATTATACATGCTTCCCTTAGGCAGCATCATCAGAAGGTATGGCATACATTTCACTGCTATGCTTATGACACCCAACTTTATCTATCCATGAAGCCAGATAACACACACCAATTAGTTAAACTGCAGGAATGTCTTAAAGACATAAAAGACCTGGATGACCTCTAATTTTCTGCTTCTAAATTCAGATAAAACTGAAAATCCCTGAAAATCTTAGAAACATGGTATCTAAACAAACTCTTACTTTAGATGGCATTACCTTGGCCTCCAATAACACCATGAGAAACCCTGGAGTCATTTTTGACCAGGATATGTCCTTCGATGTGCATATTAAACAAATATGTAGGACTGCTTTCTTCTATCTGCGCAATATCTCTAAAATTAGAAATATCCTGTCTCAGAGTGATGCTGAAAAACTAGTTCATGCATTTATTACTTCTACTGTAATTCACTGCTATCAGGATGTCCTAAAAACTCTCTGAAAAGCCTTCAGTTAATACAAAAAACTGCAGCAAGAGTACTGACAGGGACTCGAAAGAGATTTTTCTCTTTCTTTGTCTTTCTATTTCTCCTATATTGGCTTCCCTTCATTGGCTCCCTGTTAAATCCAGAATTATATTAAAAATCCTGCTCCTCGCATACAAGGTCTTAAATAATCAGGCCCCATCTTATCCTAATGACCATATCACCCCATTAGAGCGCTTCTCTCTCACACTGCAGGCTTACTTGTTGTTCCTAGAGTATTTAAAGTAGAATCGGTGGCAGAGCCTTCAGTATTTCAGGCCCCTCTTCAATGGAACCAGGTTCCAGTTTGGATTCGGCAGACAGACACCCGCTCTACTTTTAAGATTAGGCTTAAAAGGCAGGTGACCCTGAATCCTTCCTTTAGTTATGCTGCAGTAGGTTTAGGTTGCTGGGGGATTCCCATAATGCATTGAGTATTTCTTCTTAGGTCACCTTTCTCACTCACTATGCGTTAATAGACCTCTCTGCATTGAATCATTAGTTGTTATTAATCTCTGTCTCTCTTCCACAGCATGTCTTCTATCCTGTCTTCCTTCTTTCAACCCAACCGGTCGCAGCAGATGGCCGCCCCTCCCTGAGCCTGGTTCTGCCGGAGGTTTCTTCTTTTTGAAAGGGAGTTTTTCCTTCCCACTGTCGCCAAAGTGCTTGCTCATAGGGCGTCATATGATTGTTGGGTTTTTCTCTGTATGTATTATTGTGGGGTCTACCTTACAATATAAAGCACCTTGAATCAGCTGTTGCTGTGATTTGGTGCTATATAAATAAAACTGAATTGAGCTGAATTGAGAGCTCTGCAGCACCAAATGGACGGATGGATGTACAGACAAGTGGAGGTTCCACATACCGGTGATGAGTAGGTGAACATGTCCTGCAGCCCGCGGGTCATGCTCACGGCTGAGAATCAGAACGGCACTCTGTTGGTAATCCGCCCCAACAGAAGATTTCTAGTCAAGCCCAATTCCATCAGAGCCAACGCCCGTCAGTCCAGCCCCTCTAATGCTTTTATAACAGAACAATTCAGGAACAGGGACGCTAAAAGACACAAAGACAGCCCGCTGCTTTCTCATTCACTGCTGTAATTACGTCTTGGGTTGGGCTGAGGGGTGGCGAGGGTGACCGTTACACCCCTAAAGGCAGCAGGAAGGTGCTAATCTGCTCACTTCCACCAGCAGCTGAGAGATAAATACAATTAGCATGATGATGAAAATGATTCCAGAGATGTTCTCATCCCGAACGAACGATCCTACTCTCAATAGCTCAGCGTGCACACAGTAAGAGTGATCACTGAACAGAATCAACTTTTAGGGATTTACTTACCTGGATAATGCATCAAGACGTGATGATTCATCTTAATCACTTAGAAATTAAAAATAAATATAAATCAAAGCAGGCACCCCCTGTTGGATAGTAGACACACCTCTATCATGATGAAATCCATGCAGGTGTTTAGACTTTGAAGACCGTTTTTATTTTCTTCAGCTTCTCATTTTGGGACGACGGCGTGATTAACAAGCCCGATGGCGTCCTGGTTACCGAGGGACGAGGGGCAGGATGATTAATGGTGTTTCCATCAAGTGCCATGTTCCACTGACTCACAGCATGTGGCTCAGCTCTCACAGACACCTCACGGTGAGGTGATCTACATCAGGTGTTATCCTGGAGGCATAAATCCTCAGAAACCAAAGACAGATCCTCCAGAGCCGGACAGAACACCCATGGGGGATCTCATCACTAAAACCATTAGTGAGTGAATCAGGAGTGCGAGGCGTGTTTCACGTGTTTTTCACTGAAGATGTCTCTAAACACAATTGTGTTTTATTGAGGCAATGTTGATGCCACCACATCATCGTTCACCGACATTTCACTGATGTAAAGATGGCCGGCTGAGAAACGATCAGACTTTTACTAACGAGAGAACGAGAAGGTCCCCCGGCTGTGACAGCACCCCAACATACCGACTGTGACAGCGAAGTCATGGAAGCTCACCTGTCACCAGTCACATGGCAGGATAACAGGAAGTCTGCTTCTCTGAAAATGTGACTAGAAGACGTTTTCACTTCCTGGATTTCACTTCCTGGTTTATACTTCCTGGTTTTGGTGAGTTTGGTGTCTTTGGTGTTTTGAGCTTCTCGTTAGAGTTGTTTTTTTCTGTGATATTTCCTCTGAATCATGTTTCACAGCTGTCTTTTGTTGCTTTGACCTTCTGTCTGTATAATTATCTTCTCTAGTGTGTCGTTCACGTTATCCCCGTCAGTCTCCAGAGGACATGCATTTGTAGTTTGGACTTTCTCCTCTGGACTTTCAAACAAGCCAATGATAAGCCTCCAGTGTTCAGGTCCTCTTTACACCACATTTGAACCTGACCTCCAAAATAAAAGCAGAACAGACAAATCATCACAGCACATTCAGCTACCGAGACATTTCACTGAGAACCACAAATTTCCGCAGACTTCAGAGAGCTGCAGGTCTGAGGAGCTCAGATGTTCCTGAGCAGCCCTGAGTGACTCAGCAGTGAGCAGACTGTGGCTTCTAACAGATTTCATGCCTGTTTTCTTTGTGTCATCGGTGAGTGGCCGTGGGCCGGCGTAAAACACCAGTCCAGCGGGCCGAGCTGACGCTGATGTCAGCTGACAGGAGGATGTAACGCTCAGAGCACTCGCTGACGCTCAGGCTGCCGTGACTCTATCGCTGTGTGCAGAACGGATTCTTTCAGTTTATTTCTGGAGAATTCACTTCTGTGATAAAGTCACTGCATCACTGTGATGTCACATCCTTCCCTGTAGGGAAACAGCGTAGGGTCTGAGGCTTGAAGTGCATTATTGGATGAGTCTTTGTTTCACTGTTAAAAGCATTTACACATAGTCTGTCTTTCTTTTTGCTTTTCGATCCAAATCAAATCATTTGGTCAGCTCCAAACTCTTCATAGGGACAGGAGCAGGAAGTCCGAGACAGGAACAGGAAGTCCTGGAGATCAAGTGCAAACGCTCACTGCATGAGCTCAGGTGAAGCCGGGCGTCACACCGCGTCCTGGATGTTTATTTCCACTGTGTCAGTCTGATGCCATGTCTTCCTTCATTCATAATCACTGCTGTGCTGCAGTTCAAAGGTCAAATAGAATCTGTGGCAGCAACCGAGCAGCTGAAGTTCCTAACATGGTGAATGCTCGCCGAGAGGACGGGTGCAGCTCAATGGGACAAACAGGCGACCCACAGCTGTAAGGATAAAGCTGCAAAAACTGCAAAACACACACACACACCTTACTGTTCATGTTTGCAGGATCAGGACTCAAATTCAAACATGAACCTTTTTACTTAAACAGTCCAAAGAAGAGAAATCTGAAAACACAGAAATTGAACTCAAAGAGCACATGCGGAGGATCCACAGGAGGACAGGACTATTCATACACACCAAGGGCCGATCGGGGGACGGGCAAACAGGAGACGAATGAGCCACTGCTGAACAGTAAGTAAAAGTTCAACCTAGACATAGCAGACAGAAACTACCACAGTAAAATGTGAAAAATCAAGAAAACTAAAGTACTTACACAGACTCTGAACAGATGATCAGAAACTGAAATCATAAAACCCACAGACCATCACTACTGAGTGCTCAGTAACATCCACATAAAACCCTAGAATTTAAATCTGACATGGAGCTTCACCTTCTTGAACGCTCTGTTAATACAGTAATCTCACAGCAGTCATATTATTGGTCACATGATGTCATTAATATTACTCTAAAATGCTCCAACAACAGAAACACAGTCCAGAGATCCCTGCCTGTGTTACCATCCACCTGTCAGTGAAAGAGGCCACGCCCCTAATGTTGTAGACTTGAATACAGTGTACAATACTGTGGTAGAGTGGATTACAAGTCCTCATTCACAGCAAGGAGTTTAACGGCAGTCAGTCCGTTGTTCTCCACCCGTCCATCCACTCGGCAGCCTCCCTCTGTCTGAGCCTCGCAGCTTCATCAGTCCAGCAGATCTCCACATGAAACTTTCAGGCCTGAAACACTCAGTTCAGCTCTGATAGAAACTGAACCCAGATCAGTTAAATACTCAGTTTTAGGACTGAACCTGGTCTCTGAACAAATGTGTGATCATCTGTCCGAGTCTGAACGACCTGCAGCACTTTGACCCGTTTCTGATCACTCACAGAGTGCATTCTGGGTAAACCTCTAGGGTCAGATCAGCAGGTGGGACAGGTGTCAGCTCTGGTGGGAGCAGGTCAAAAGTCATTTAGAGTCCAGGATCACCTTCCAGCTGTGATTATTATGGACTCTACGGTGGTGCTGTTCTGCTACTGACGCTACAAACTTAGAAAAGTGCAGAAAGACGTCAACGAGTCCAAGCCAGCCGGAGCTTCACGCTCCCCGTCCCCCGTTCCTCTTGGAGTCTGCTGCCCTGACAGGCAGGACTTTACCACTCGCTTCCAGCCTGAAGACAGAAGCCTGACACCACCCTCCAGCTCCACCCACCTGCAACACCTGAACCAAGGGTGTTTCGAACCTCAGCTTCATGTAAATAAGAAGTGTGACTGTTTTTAAACTGAAATCACTGTAAATGTGGAAGAAAAGCAGAGTGAGGTAGGCGGTCATAGGCTCATAGGAGGTCACATGACTGTCAGGGTTTTCTCTGTGTTCTCTGTATGATTGCAGTCTTTACAGTACAAAGTGCCCTGCGGGGAGCGCTGTTGTAATTTGGCGTTGTATAAATAAAACTGAATGAATTGAAGTGTGCAGAACAAACGTGTGGATCAGTCTGGTCGCTGCTTCATTTCCTCACATGGGTGCGGCGTTCTCTCAAAATCAAACCGTGACATTGAACTGATGATTAAAATGATGCTGATTATGTTAACAAGATGAGGGAAGCACTCCACAGACATCAATGCCTTTAATGTGGAAGCACAAACACGTTCTGCACACAAACACATAAAGTTAAATGTCATCATTAAGAGACAAAAAAGAGAAAGAAGCCTATCAACGTGTGGCATATTTACAAGTATAATAAATAAATAATTATTGTTTGAGCCATTTAATATCCTCTCCAACTGACTATTATGACGAGGATGCTGATGCCAGAAAATATTAAATACATTTTTAAATCTTATAAAATACACACCAACGAACAAAGGCAGAAATGAAGTGCAGGCACTGAATGTAAGAAATGGGACTAAAGCAATGTTGTTTTACCTTCCCTTTAACCTTCTATTTTAATAAATTTATTCATTATGAAAAATGTCTGTTTTGTACTGTAGTCACTGTTTGCTCACTATTAATTAATTAATTTATTTGTTTGTTTGTCTGTTTCCTCCTTCAGTGAGTGAACTACAGGGGTGTCACTACATAAACTTTATTCTTCATTTGTGTCACATTTTACAGTGGATGTTACGGTTATTTTCAGTGTGGTTTCTGGTGCCTGTAAAAGCATTTTAATCATTTTAATCAGTAATTTGTTGACGTCATGATTTTTTGGGGCACTTTCGGTCTTCCATATTTTAACTTTTGAGATGAATTTCTGTCCGTGCACGTGAGCCTTTATGTCTCACGCTTTGATTGGAAGGTGAACACACAGCGCATCTCTGAGATCACTTCTCTGGGTGCACGCGCGAAAAGCCAACACGTTCACATGACTCACATTTAAATGGACGCAGCTGCAGTCTTGCACAGAGACACAAAGCGTCAAAGATCCTCACCTGAGCTGAGCTTACACCTGGAGCGCGGTTCCCGTCAGTCCTGCCTCTGTGCTCGGCGCAGGGGCTGCTGCTGCCTGCGGTACACAGCTGGAACAGCTGCCGCCGTGTTTGGGAGGAGAAGAGCGGAAGAAGAGGAGCAGTCACCCATCTGCGGAGAGGCGGCTGTGAGGTCCGCACGGAGAGGCGGCCGCTCGGAGAGTGAGCAGGAGGAGCTCCAACCAGTGTGGAGTCAGAGGGAGGGAGGGAGCAGTGACAACAGAGCAGCTTTACCCAGGGTCGTAAACACGTTTAAGGAGGCCTGAGTCTGAGGGGGCCCTCAGCATCCAAACACCAGGACCAGATGCTGAGGGGGAAGCTGAACATTCACGGCATCCATGCAGTCATTTCATGGATTAATCCCACATTTTACTAGCCTGACAAATACACAAACTTTATTCTGAAAAACTGGAACACATGATCTGAAGGCATGTTTCCTTTACCCACCCCGTCAGTAAAACACTCACTCCACGCACCACAGTCAGTTTCAACCCATCTGCAGTGCTGGGGACGTTAAGTAATCCATCACCTTTCCTAAAGTAATGCACGATATTACTTAATTACTTGGCAGGGAAGTAATTAGTTACACTTCTACAATAGCTTACTTTCTCATTACTGTTGGGATTAAATAATTTGCAGTGCCTCAATAATGCTATGCTTTTTATTAATAAGTGTTATAAAGTTATATACTGTAGTATTAAGTGGACACAGCCCTGAAAAATAAAGGCGTTAGACCATGTGTCCTTGGGGATTAGAAAGCTGCAGACTCTCGCTCACGCTTGCCTGGGAAAAGTAGATAACAGGGGACCATCTCTAGTGGAAAGTTACTGAGACACTGTTGTTTAGACTAGAATGAGAGAGCATCTGTAATAAAACTATTAGGGGTACACCACCATTTTGAGATACGCGGCAACGTGTCATGCAGGACGCATCTCCCTTCTAGAAGTAATGTGAAAGTGAAATAAAGGGTTAAATGGTCTACTGAGCAGTGTTTTGTCTTCCATCGAATGCCTCTGAGGAATCAAAAGAACTCGGTGAAGTGTTGATATTTACATTACTCCATAAAATGACCTGAAACACTGTCTCATAATTACAATATAAACTTGAGGCACACAAAGCTTAGCATTGGCATACTAGCACAGGTAGTGGCTGTAGCTCAGGAGGTAGAGAAGGCTATCTATTAATTGGAGGGTCGGTAGTTTGATCCCTGGTAGGGGCGGATCTAGTGAAATTTTCCTAGGGTAGCATGGAAATCAAATGGTGTGGCAAAATCAAAGCCATGTTTTTACACATGCTAGTGTTACATCCTGTAATATGCATATAAAATATTATAGTCTATAACTTTATTTTCTTTAGCCCAGATAATTAAAAATTTAGTTACATAAAACATGTGAATTTTGATTTTATGTAGCCAGTAAAATAAATAAGTATAAAATCCAGAAAGCAACATGGGGTTGAAACTTAAGTTTAAGTTTACACTTAAGTTAATTTAACTTAAGTGTAAATCTCCAAAAGTTGATTCTGTTCATCTGGACGTAGCGTTTTGTGGGAGAAACGTTTCGTCACTCATCCAAGTGACTTCTTCAGTCTCAGCAGACTGCAGGTTTCCCCAATCTTATAAACAGTACATTTGCACAATGACTGAAACCAGCCCACTGAAGGAACAATGGGCTGTGAGGTCAGTTCCTTCATCATGATTATGCAAATTCTCATGACCACTGATCAACAACTACTGATCAACAACCACTGATCAATGGCCATGAATACCATTTACAGAGAGTTGGGGAATGGCTGTGAGATGGCGAAAGATGTACCCTTAGGCCCCCTCCTCGATTCAGAAATGGTCTTTCCCCTTCCACGTAAATGGCCTCCTTGACTCCACGCTCAAACCAGCGTTCCTCCCTGTCCAGGATGTGTACATCCTCATCACTGACAGAGTGTCCACTGGCCTGTAGGTGTAAATAGACAACCCGTTCTCACTCCCAAATCGTAACATTTTACGCTAGGTGACAAATCGTCAACATATTACGTTTTCGGGCACCCAAGGCGTTCCTACGTCACGACATCGGAAAACTGCGGACACATGAGAACCGTTTGGACTCAATCTACACATCTTCGCTTTTTCCCTTAAAATCGCTTTAGAAAACACTATTTCACCTCATTAAAGTGCTGGTTAAGGTTAGGAATAAGGTTATGGTTAGGTTTAGCGATAAGGTTAGGTTTAGGCTTAGGTATACGGTTATGGTTAGGTTTAGGCATAAGGTTATGGTTAGGTTTAGGGATAAGGTTAGGTTTAGGCGTAGGGATACGGTTATGGTTAAGGTTAGGAATAAGGTTATGGTTAGGCATAAGGTTATGGTTAAGGTTAGGCATAAGGTTATGGTTAGGCTTAGTGATAAGGTTAAGTTTAGGCCTGCAGTACAGGGCTGGAAACCGCCGCGTACCATAACAACGTGGAAGGTCACCTTTCGCGTTCCTCAGGAACGCCGCAGGACGTGACAAAACGTCGGGATGTTACGCCTCGGGAGTGAGAACGGGCTCAAATAGACTGCAGAGCCCTGGCCTGACGAGGTAGCTCTTTTGAAACTTAAGTGTAAACTTAAGTTAACGCAGTTAGCTCGTTAACGCGTTAGCGCCGTGCAGCCATTCGCACGGGGCGATCCGTGTTAACTCGCTAACGGAGATTTGCCGCGTCAATGCAGTTATGGTGTTAACGTCATTTTAATGAGATTAACTCTGACAGCACTAGTTTATAAGTAACATAGGCAACCCCAAAATGTTTCTTATGATTCAACTGTGTAATTCAACTTATTTGTTTAGAGGGATAAGCTAAATTACTTTATTTTCAACTATAAAGCCAACCTAGGCTTTAACCATTTAACAGGCCACTATTCTGGTTTATGGCTTTGGACTTTCACAACAAAACCTGTCTAAACACAACAAAACAAATACTATTATTATTATTATTATTATTATTATTAATAATAATAATAATAATAATAATAATAATAATAATAATAATAATAATAATATTTAAAATGTAATTAAACAGAAATGTTCATTAAATCAAAGAAAGGCTAGATTTGACATTAATAGATGTCACAGATATTTAAAAGCAACCACAAAGCATTAAAATAAATACAGAGGTTAAGAATATACGGTTCATATATTATAGGAGTTCATATGGATTGAAAACAAGCCCCCACCTTTAACGACTGCACCTTCCGAAAAAGTTACGTCTGGGCTCATTTTTCTATTTCAAATAATCAACAGAAAATTTCACGGAGAGATTTTTGTATTAGACTTTTAAAACTGTGGGGTTAATTTTTAAGTAACATGAGCCGAGAGGCAGCAGCATGCACCCATCGGTAACACAAAAGCTAGTCTAACACTGGCTAGCTGGCACGTTTATAAACCTGGTGTTAAACTGAGAGAAGGCACAAAAACAGTTTGAATAAAAGAAAACATTTACTCACCAAATCAGTGTATCACGTAACAAATCACAGCAATGCCAATAATGATCTCTCGAGCTGAAGCTTCTCCAGGTTTGCTCAACATATTCCGGAAAAAAATGTGGGCACCATGAACATGCAGACTGATCCGTGCGAGGGAGGAGGAAAGCAGTGAAATGGCATTTTCAAACCATATTGTTTTGTCCTTCCACACTGAGAAGCAAAATTTCCAGCTTAGTAACTTTGGACTGAGTACGTTTTTCTTTAACTGGTTTATTTATTTAAATTAATAACCTTATTTGTTTGTAACCAGGTTAAACTATAAGTTATTAAAATGTGTTGAAATATTAAAAATGTTGAAATCCATGTTAATATGTAAAATAATGATGAAGTACTTAGAAAATGTTGTAGAATTCCTTTTAAAAGGACTACAATGTGTTTAATATGTTTAGAAGACCATTCTCACAATATATGGTTTATTTGTACAAGTATCCGGTTTATTCTTGTGATTCCGCCATGCCACCTCCTGGGATTCAGGAGGTGACAACAATGATGGACTCGACCATGTTTCAACACTCTTTAACATTTTATTATGGTTGCTTGTTCGTTACACTTACGGCTTCAGCTTTCCAGCTGCCAGCCGTGAGTGGCACACACCAACAACAACAATGCCTTTCAGGACCCAGTTCCTGACGAACTGGGTGACGAGCTGATGCATCCAAGGTGTCTCAGCCTCCCCCGCAGGCGCGCCACGAACCATGCCCCGCTTTGTAAGAAGAAGTGAGTGTGGTTGTGATCGGTAGCTGGACTGAGAGAAGTTTGTACCAGTGTGTATGAACTGGACTATCTGCTTGACAGTCTTTTCGATGCGCACATTTTGAAACTAACTGTGAGAAGCTGGGGACATTTCTGCTCCACAGCTGCTCACTTTTGTTTTAGCTCAGGAGCCTGCAACGGTCACTCTGCATTCCTTCACACATAACTGTTTCTGCACAGAAAACATGCCCTCCACCCTCTGGAAACATGGGACTACAGAGGTAGAAGCAGAATAAAACTCTATAATGAGTCAAAGTTTGACATTAAAAAGACATTCACAATAATGTTCCCTCTAAGCTGCGCACGTGCGCAATTGCGCACTGCTGGCACGGTCTCTGCGCACAGAAAATCTCTGTTGCGCACAAAAAAAAAATCTAACCTGAATTGAAATTAAAATTAATACTTTAACAATTCTGTTTTGCAGTGTTAGTCAGTAAGTGACTGGCTGCTCCTGTATGGGTTTAGAACGATGCCACCTTATCCCATAGTCCAACCAATCACGCGATTCACATTCATGTATATGCGCAGCTAATCAACGTGGTTGACAGGCTATGACAGCGTCCTTATGTGCCGACACCGGTGTTTGAGCTGTCAAAGCGGCGTGGCTGATGTGGAGTGAAGCCACATTAATGACAACGTGTACAACCATTGGAGAGGTGAGCAGGACAGAGGGAACAATTGACGGAAAAAGTGTGGACTTTATACCAGTTTTTAAATTGTGTTGATAGGCCACGTAAAACCAGAGTTATGATAAAAATATATGCAATGTTTGGTTTTCTTCCTGAATACTATCGTTGTTTATATTTACTGTGGCAAGAAACGGTAAAAACAGCGTTTTATAAGGAAAACGCTCGAAAGCACTCTCCGCCTGTGAGCAAAAACAAACCCCACCCCCCTCTTCCTTTCCTATTCGTCCACAAAAGTACCATGTCGACCAATCAAAAAATGATATGGCAACGTGGCATCTAGTTGTTAAGAAACGGGGGGAAGTTTTAGGAGTGACGGCGGTGTTTTGAGATGTGAGAGATTTGCAACGTTTAGCGCAAATCTTGTGTAGTTAGTGTGTAGTGTAGTCAATAGTTTTGTTGTGTGTGTCAGAACAATGAGGCCACTGCTGAATGTTACAGGTGTTACAGGAGTGATACATCTCCTGTTGTCAGGCCTGCAGGTATCAGGCTGTTGTTCTCCTTTATCTCATAGTGGACACAAATTATTTTTTGGAGTGGCGCAAATAATTTGTGTGGCATCAGATTTGATGCAGAACAGCTGATTGTTCTGTAAACAGTGCATTAAAAAAAAAAAAAAAAGCTGCAAAAAACTTTGTTTGCCAAACTCGGTTACTTTTTTGAAGAAGTAACTATATAATTAATTGCCCAGCATTGGTCATTATATACTATATTTTGCAGACAGAGTTACAGGACTCTCTCCCAGACCACAGACTCACAATACAAGTCAGAGCTTTATAAAAAAAAAAAAAGAAAAAAAAAAAAGAAAGTTGTGTTTTCGAAATTGGAGTTCAAGTTGTTTTTACTTCCAATAGTGTTAACATACTACACAGGTCAATGACTAGATTTTTTTAAATTTTCATTGTAAGTGGGCTAAAGCAGTTAATTAAATGTAGTCTAACATAAATGTAAATGCTGTAATTTGATTATATTAATAAACCATGTCACTTGGATTGATTAGATGCTGGCGTGACCACAGTGCACACGTCTGATGTCGCTCACAGTGGTCCAAGGGTTCGCTCAGGGAGTTTGTGTGTTCGCTCAGACACATGAAAAATTAGAGGGAACATTGACAATGACCACATTTTAGCCCGTATGCAGATATCATATGGATGTCAACACTAGACTTTCAGTAGACGTTGAAAAAAGACATTACCTGGCGTTACAAAACAACTCCTTTAGTGGACCAAAATTGGACGTCCAAAAAAGACATCAAAGACGTCACTCCGACAACACTTTGCACAGCGGGATAGATCACTCCTTTCCTTATTGAACTACAATGAGCTGATTGTAGCAGGAAGAAAAATACCTGAAGGACCTCTGTAGCATGAGTGAGTAACAACATAACTGTAACTGTAATGCGATTAATGAGCAATACTGAAAAAAGTGATTACAGCAAAGATTTACTGTATAGCAGTACAGTTGCAGCAACACACCTGCCAACTTAATTGGCCATCATATGACCTGATCTGAGCCCTGTGGGCAGTCTGAGGGAATCAGCTGATTACCTGCAGGAACACAGGAAGTAACGACACCCAGCCCAGCTGGACTGGCTGAGGAAGATCCATCAAGAGGAGAGTGCAGCTCTGGGAAAACAAACCATTTGAATTGGCTTGTATCTGACCTCCTGCAGGTCCTGTCAATTATTGGCAAGGCTTTTATTGTGAAACATTTGCAGGAAGTGGTGGTCAGATTATCTTTGGCTGGGTCTGCAATGGTTTCACCTGCAGAAGAAGCTCAGATATGGAAATGAGGCTCAGGTCATAAATTATCATTGATTCTTGTTGCTGTGGTTACATCACTGTGGAAACAACAACACAGGAAGCCTGAGTGAAGATTATTAAGCATCTTTTTTTTTTACAGTCAGTCTTTAAAACCCGTCAGACATCCATGACTGTTTTAAGCACAGTGCATTCTGGGTAACTCCTGGTCCCAACCTCTGGACCTCTGATATACCTGACATACCTGTTGTACCTGTCTGCTAAACTATAAAGTGTCTGTACTTTGTTACTTCCCACCTTTTAATGGCTTCTCATGGTGGGTTCATCATATTTTACAGCGTCTGTGATCAAATATGAATCAAAGAATCAAAGATTTTTCAAACAATGACTTCATTTCTGTAAATAAGTCAGTTAAAAAGGAAATAATGAAGATGTGAAACAAACTAAATGTTTTATTTCTGTATTCAGATTACTCCTTGCACTGAGGCAGCTTTGGTGTTTTCCTCATGCTTTGCACTGATGGTCTAGTCAGGAGCATCTCTGAGCTCTGCAGTCTGTGAGTGCTCCCACTGAGAGCTGCAGATTAATGAAAGAGAAGAAGAATGGGACCTCCCACTGATGTCTGTGTGAAGATCAGGAGGAATTTCTCTGTGAAAATAAAAAGGATGTTTTTCTGCAGAGAGCACAGAGAGAAAACCAGGCTCCACCTCCCCCTCCACAAGGGGAGAAAGACTCTAAACTGATGGAGCATTGCACAGAGAGCGTCAGAGAGCAGGAGAAATGCAGGACAGGTAAGGGTTAGGGTTAGACACTCACAGATCGTCCAGCACGCTAACAGGTGCAGAGACTGAGCACCTGTATGAGAACCCTGCTTCACAGGCTAAATATCCAGTCATTTTTAATACTACTCATCTCTCTGATATGATTTTGCATAATCCCCCCACCCCCGTGCCCCCAGGCTCACTGTTTCCTGTCTTTGTTTCCCTCTCCTGCCCTCAATGGATTGCAGGTGTTAAACGAAGTGGCAGAGGATTTCCCACCTCTGTCACGGGCTGCGTGGCAGACCGTGGGGATATGTGGGAATGAGGACCCAAAACGCAGACTCTGCGATGCAAACAGTGCACTTTATTTACAGTGAATGCTGTAAACACAATAAATCCCCGTAGCTCCCTTGACTCCCGTGTGTGTGTGTGCTCCCCTCCGACGTCAGTGCTCGCGCTCCCCGCTGTTGTGTTCTCGCACACCCCGTGCGTGCTGCCGTTCAGGTCCACTCTTCCACCTGGGGGGGGGAAACCACAAAGAAACAGCCATCAACACCAACCCCGGCAGGCATACACGAACTGCACCGTCGTAAGCTGACACACACTAACTTGGGAAGACAACTCAATGATCCCGCGCCGGTGGGAGCTCCAACACTCTCCTAAGTAGCTCCCCCGACGAGCCCTGATCACCAACAGGTGTGTGGCAGGAACTTCAGGTGTGGCCAGTCCTCCTGCAGGGCCACACCCATCAGGCCTGCATGTGGCTTTGCTCCATCCTCCAGCCACACCCGCAGACACACACACGTACACACCCACACCCTGCCTATACATATGGGTGGAACACAGACTAACACAGCATTGTGCAGAAACACACACATCACCAAATAATAACGATAATAATAATAATAATGATAATAATAATAACGGTCCATCCTGCTCACGGACCCCCGAGTCCTCCAGAGCAGGGTCCGTGACAACCTGAGTCCTGGCCTAGAGGCAACAGCTGTCCAGTACATTCATTAAATACAAAGAATAAGAAGCACAGTGGCTAACGCATGTGGGCATTTCCGGCAACTGCAGGTACACCATCAGTGTTTTCATAAAAAGCCTGTTATGCTTGGCTCATGTAAACCCAAATCAGGTACCAGCGTGAGAAACTCGACTCACAGCGACACCAGACAGGACTGCTGCTCGGCTTCGCTCTGACTGGCTCAGAGGCCTTTACTGTCATAAAGAGTTTGAAAGTCTCTGAAAAACAACAAGCAGGGGTCAGAGTGTTCCTCCGCTTCTCCAGGGCACTAATGAGTCGTTGTTTGACTTCTGACCTTCAGCATCAATCAGCATCCAAACCTTGAGCCAAAAACAAGGACACAGTCCAAACTGTGCACCATAATTACTTTCACACTGCTCAGCCTGCCCTTCTTCTTGTTCCTCCACCCTAATTCCTTCCTCTGCTGGGAGGAACGATTCATTTTTCTTCTGTCCACACCATTTTGACTGGATATCATCCATCAGCTCCATCAAAGCTGCCCTTTTTTCTGTGGTGTTGCTCAGTAATCCAAACTGAAGTTCAGTCAAACTCAGACTTCTGTGCTTGAGGGTCCTTAAACTTCCCTGTGGTCACATCCACCCTACTTCACCTCCTCCTGTTTTCCACCTGAAAGCTCTTCAGAGATGTGGTCAGTGCCTGGATCAGTGTTTCTGTGGTCACATCCTGTGATATTCTTCATGCCAGAACACACACGTTCTGGTGAATTTTTTAAAGGACAGCACTTCATTTTAAAGGAGTGGTAGGAAAATCAAACTGAGTCATCAAAGATTCATCACAGCTATGACAAACAAAGCAGTAAGTAATGCGAGGTGTGTGATAATTAAACTGGAGCCAAGCGGCCAGGGGTCTGCAGTGAGCTGGGATCTGTGTGGCTGTTGGAACGATGTCAGCAGGGCAGTGAGTTCAGGACACTTACACTGAGCTGGGGGAGGAACAAGGGTTAAAAACACTCTGATGTGCATCAGAAAGCAAAGTGATTGCACCAGGTTGGTGGGCCGGCTCACAGTAGTTAAAGTCCCGCTGCCTGCAGCTCTCACAAGTTTGTTAAAGCTGCTGATTGTGATGCACAGGAGGGAAATCAGCCTACCGCCCTCTGACATGAGGAGGAAATAGCGTTTACTTTCTCTGAAGGGGCAGGACTTATGTCTGTACATGGAGGGGAGCTGATGAAACAGCCCCGTCTGGACTCCACATTGTTAATTATTTATCTCCTGCTGTGGTAATACAGCTGAACTCCCTCCTCCTGTAGTTTCTACTCTACCCTGATGATTTTCAGTTCATTCAGCTTGAACCAACCAACCAACAAATCAATCACCCAACCAAACATCCCATCAATCAACCGACCAACGGATCAACCGACCAACCGATTGATCGATTGATCAATCGGTTGGTCGGTTGATCAATCAATCAATCAATCAATCAATCAATCAATCAATCAATCAATCAATCAATCAATCGACCATGTTTGGTTGGTTGGTTGGTTTTGGTTTTTACACACACACAGCTCTGGTGACATCAGGGCCCACGAGTCATGTGTGGAGTAATATCACCTCCACAAACATGTATGTAGAGTCCGGGAGCTGCTGTGAGATCACCACAACCTCACCTCAGAGAAGGATGAGCAGAACATGAAGAGGTGGAACTGCTGTGTGAGCTCAGTTTGAAGAAACACGTATGTGTGTCCCTGAGATCTCCTGAAGATGAATCCTTCAGTGTTTCACACCAAGCATAGAGTAATTGAGGTTTCAGGTTTGTGAGAACTCCTCACCCAAAAACTCCCAGCATGAAGAAGCTGTGTGATGACTGTAGGGTGCACACACAAACACCCACACCCACACACACACGCATACACACACACACTTCCACAGAGTGTATCTCACTGACTATATCTCGCCGAAAACCTACCAACTCAGACCTCAGCAGGACCACTGCTGCCTCACACCTCGTGGATGATTGAAGGTGATAAAAATCCTCTGATCATGGAGGCTCGTCACAGAAACACCTGCTGCAGGTGAATGAAATCTGCTGCTAACATGAACTTATGAAAGATTTGAATTTAAACAAAACTACAGTCTCATCTGCCACTGTGGTAACGCAGGAAATATGGGAGCGAGCTGCTGGTCGTTCTCTGGATGGAGAGGATTACCTGCACATTCACGCCCTTTGTTGTATATCTTATTTGAAAAAACAGCTGTTCTTCAGCACAGGGTCCTGCTGACCCACACGCTGCCACAACATCTGCATAACATCCTCGTCCAGCTGTGCAGACACTTCCAGCTGCTCACGACTGCCATTCAGGCAGCTTTCCTCTGCACTCAGGCAAGCTAACACAGTGCAAAATGTTTTGGATGGAGAAGCAGTGACGGAGGTCTGAGGGAGAAGCAGGAGGAGTTTGGACTTTAGAAAACATCCAGGCAGCATCTGCAGGACAGACAGCTGAGATTTCAACTGCTTGATCATGTGACCTCTGCTGAATACATCCATATCTTTGACCCTCAGCAGTCTCTCAGGGGTCACATGGTGGTGCTGGAGGTGCTGTGATTGGTCAGTGAGACTGGACAGGTGCAACACAGTCCAGATAAAACGAGAAGTGGTGTTAAAGGTCTGAGAGTCAAGGACAAAAATACCTCAAAGCAGTGAGTGAGCGTCAAGTTTAATGTAAGAGCCACAAGTGTAAAATTTATGATGTTATATTCAGTGTTGGGAAGGTTACTTTTAAAATGTATTCCTCTACAGATTACAGAATACATGCCCCAAAATGTATTTTGTAATGTATTCCGTTAAGTTACTCAATGAGAGTAACGTATTCTGAATACTTTGGATTACTAGATATATATTTTCATGCTTTTCGTAAATGTAAAAACAAATGTACTATTGCTGTGTGATTTATTACTATTACTGAAGGTTACTCGCTATACCAATACCAACTAGATTTTTAAATCTTAATATAAAATGAGTAACAGTAGTGTCATGGTCCTGAGTCTGTGGACTCAGTGGTTTTGGTTTTGATTATTATTTCACTAGCAGGGACCACTTCCTTGGTGACGATGGGCGATGAGGGATGAGGAAGTGTGAATAGTGCTGCGGTTTGGGGAAGGCCTTGAAGGGGACTGGCGACGGCTCTTGGGCCGGGCAGAACCCCCGAAGAAGGCATCCCCTACAGGAGCGAAGACTGGGCATTACGGAGGTCTTGGAGATTGTTGTGAATGTATAACAGGTAGGCTTGTGATGACCATCGACCCGAGAGCTTGATTAAGTGGTCGGGGATTCCTTTGCGGGAGGCAGAAGTCACAGCGCCAATGCGGAAGGAATGGCCAGAGAAGAGATTTGGAGGAATCCCAGAAGACGAGAGCACTTGGCGAAAGTGTGAGAGGAACCATGTCCTGGTTGGGGCGTGGCCAGATTCGGTGATGAACAGAGGATCTGAAGGTAAGGCGTGCTGAGATTTTCTGAGGTCGAGGTAATGGGTTAGTGATTCGAAGGGACTTAAAGGTGAGTTTATTTTGAAGTAGTATATAGGCGTGGGGCTGCCCGATTGACTGGTTTTGCTTCGTTTGAGGGTGAAAATGAGGCAGTCTTCGGAGACTGGGTGGATGTCACTCAAGCACGGGTGAAGAGTCGAATGGGACTTCGAAGATGAGGAGGTGAATTCGGAACAGCGTAAGAAGCCAAAGAAGGCGAGCAGGAACATGGCTTCGAGTGCGCGTGCCAGGAAGTAGTCGCTATACTTCAGCCGGAGGGTAGAGATGCAGCGATGTAGAAGATCTGAAGTTAGGGGTAAGCGGTGTAGGGTCGTGGCAGGTGACTGACGCTGGAAACCTTTGGTGAGTGGTGATATCTGGGATGACGTAATGGTTAAGCATGGTGAACCTGTGAGCAGTTTGACAAAGAAGTTGATGCCACTGAGGTATGTCTTTATGGTGGGAATTTTGATGCTCAGGAACCGGAAGGCATGAGATATGAAGCTGGAAACTGTTGCGATGTCAAATGACAGGAAGGGCAGGTTGAAGTTATGATGGAATGAACGGAACATGTTCCAAGCGGTCCAATAGGAGGACAATGTGCTTGCTGCAAGGCTATTTATAATCTCTTCTTGGGAGATGCTGATAAGTTCTGCGATCTTGGGTTTTAGGTCTCGAACGTTGTGGCTGAAAATGGAGGAACTGGGGTCGGAGCTGCCTCTACGTAGGGCGCCAAGGCTCTGAATGTCTTCGGCCGTAATAGCCCCCAAAGCCGGCAGAAGGGGCTGCATCTATGAAGAGCTGAACGCCGTCGGGGTGGGACAGCTGATCATTGTAGAAGAAGGTGATGCCGTTCCAGTTAGCGAGCAGAAGTTGCCAGAGACGCAGTTCGGCCCTGGAAGAGCTATCCAGCATGGCGGAGTTAAGGAGTGACGGTTTGGGTGCAGCGAGTGAAAGCAAGTGAGAGATAAGTTTAAGTGTCCCAACGGGGAGAGCAGCTGTCGCTTGGAGCAAGTGAGAGCGAGGAGAAAGTTTTGGAGGAGAAGGGTGATGCGATTGAGCTTTTCGATGGGCAGGGAGGCCTGGAAACGTTCAGTGTTGAGGGTTATCCCGAGGAACTCCAGGGATGTTGAAGGTCCCTCCGTTTTCTCTTCCGACAAAGGGACGCCGAGTTCGGAGAAGACTGACCTCGGGGTTGATAATCTGTGAGCTGGTGGTGACGTGGGAGGGGGGATGACTAGGAAGTCATCAAGGAGGTGAACCATCTATTTTTTTTTCTCTCTTTCTTCTTTTCTCTCTCTTTTCTCTCGCTCTCTCTTTATTTATTTTTTTGTTCTTCTTCTTTCTTTCCTTCTCTTGTTTTGTTTTGGTTCTTTGACTGCAGGTTTTTGCGAGTGCAAGAAACCGATGGCTGGGCGACGATCCCTGGGTGGAAGCTTTCTGAGAAACCTTTTACTAAGAAGTTGACAAAGTCTGGGTTAGGGTGATTTTTTTTTTTTTTTTTTCATATAAGGCGTCTTCTAGTGCCAGAATATGTGGATGGGTGTGGAGGCTGACAGAGCTAGTCGTGGCTTGGTGGGGTTGTGGGGGCATGCGGGGCAGGAATGGCCACCGCCGCAAAAGAAGCAGCAGTGAAGATAGTGGCATTGAGACAAGGAACAGCCGGCGTCGTTGAAGTTATTGCAAATGGTACAAATGTACTATTGCTGTGTGATTTATTACTATTACTGAAGGTTACGCGCTATACCAATACCAACTAGATTTTTAAATCTTAATATAAAATGAGTAACAGTAGTGTCATGGTCCTGAGTCTGTGGACTCAGTGGTTTTGGTTTTGATTATTATTTCACTAGCAGGGACCACTTCCTTGGTGACGATGGGCGATGAGGGATGAGGAAGTGTGAATAGTGCTGCGGTTTGGGGAAGGCCTTGAAGGGGACTGGCGATGGCTCTCGGGCCGGGCAGAACCCCATGTACTAACGGGTTAGGGTGATTTTTTTTTTTTTTTCATATAAGGCGTCTTCTAGTGCCGGAATGTGGATGGGTGTGGAGGCTGACAGAGCTAGTCATGGCTTGGTGGGGTTGTGGGGGCATGCGGGGTGGGAATGGCCGCCACCGCAAAAGGAGCAGGAGTGAAGATAGCGGCATTGAGACAAGGAACAGCCGGAGTCATTGAAGTTATTGCAAATGGTACGGCCTTCGAGGTGCATGATGGGTGCCGGTGCCGACAAATCGTAACGCAAGGTCGAGGATAATGGTCAGATAGGAGTCAAACTCTTGTCTTCGGGAGGGAAAAGCGGTGCAGAGGACGTTTCTGTATAACGAGAAGGCCAGAGCAAACTTGACCGGGGTGAGCGCTTTCGACCGAGAAGGGGCCACACCACGTATAATAATGGAACCGTCGTGGCCATCAATCACCCTAGGAAGAGCAGGTTGCGTGTGAGGAGGAAGAATGAGCTCAGCTAAATATATGTATTTACCAGCGATGATGTGTTGGCGAAGGTTAGCAGATACAGGAGAAGGCTTTGGGGCCGGTGGGTTGGGAGGAGGAATTGCCGTGGTCAGCGAAAACTGGGCGGTGTTAGCTTGGAGAAATGGAGCCTGGGCGAAAAGGCTAGGCCAGGTGCAGCTCTAAACTTCACCGATGGGAGGAGGAAAGGCTGCTGGGTAAGAGGGAGGAACAGTCAGACGGCTGGTTGTAGGAATGTTAGCTGAAATATGGTAGGAAGGAGCGGAGGTGAGAGGACCTGGCAACGCTGTGCTGATGTTAGCTGTGGTGTTTAACAGAGGAGGAATGAGTGGCTGAGAACCTAGCATCCCGGTGCTGAGGTTACCTGTAGTGTTTAGCAGAGGAGGAAAAGGTGGCTGAAAACCTGGCATCCCAGTGCCGAGGTTGGTGGCAGAGTTTATCAATGGAGGAATATGTGGCTGAGGGCCTGGCAACTCGGCACCGAGAGGGTTTGTTGAGGCAAGCTGCGAAGGGGGGATTGGGGCACGCAGAACTGGCAACCCTAGACGAGTGTCAGGCTGGGTGGCAGGAGCAGCTGAGGAGGGCGCATGCGGAGTGGTGGCGAACTGCGGCTGTAGCTGGCTGGGTGAGGCTGAAAGGAGCGAGTTGTTAATGGAGGCGCTAGCTTCATTTGTGCTCGGAAGAGAATTAACTCTGTTCGGTGAATGAGAGCAGGAGCGCTGAGATGTTAAGAAGAAACGGAATAATGTAGCCTTGTTATCGGATCGACGAAAGTGGATGCCTCTCTCTTTCAGAACTCTTTGGAGACGGGCGACGGTCCAGTCGGAGATCTTTGAGGGCAAAGAAACTTCGGGAGACCTCACCGGAGCGTGGGAATGGCAGCGCGACCTCGGAGTTGAACGCTGAGATCGATCACATTTCCGGGAAGCTCCGCAGGGCTGGAGACGCGCCTCAGGGTGATCCGGAGTGGAGCTCTGCTGAGAACTTTTACTGGGAGGTGATCGTCCTCTAGTAGCAGATCGGAGGTTGTAGTTTTGCGGGGAAGGGGAGCGACCCGAGCCGCTGTGTTGTTGAATGGAGCGGAGAGAGGAGTTCCGGGGAATGCGAATGGCAGACCTGACGGCTGCGCGGCGAGGACGGCTGCTGGAAGGCATGCTGGACGGGCCGGCTGTAATAGGGCACTCCGCGGCGGCTCCACTAGGAGATCAGTTTGCAGATCCCATACTGCCAGGGGAAAATCAGGCGGAGAAGGAGTGAGGTCTTGGTCCGATGGGCTGAGCGACGGGGAATTCATGGTGATGAGCCGAAGGGTGAGTAGGAATCAAGCTCTTAGGCGTCTTAGGAGTGTTCGCATGAAAAGGAGAAGGGGGGGTTTTATAGCCTGAGGCCAGAGGGGGCGTGAAGGAGGAGTGGTCCCGCTCCTGAAATTCGGATGATATCTCCACCTTATGTTTTAGATTCATTCTTGTTGGGAATTTCTTGTTCTCAGGTTTTGTTTCTGTTTTGTATTTCAAGCTCCTTTTGTTCTGTGTCTCTGTGCCTGCCCTGGTGTCACGTCTTTGTGTTCCCTCCCTGTTGCCATGTCTTGTGTTAAGCTCGTGTCTGTGCATACCTGTTGTATTTCCTGTTTTATTCTGAGGGTCTCTGTCTCAGGTTTACGTCTGTGTCTCGTCAGCCCTGATTTCTCCCAGGTGTGTTCCTCTCCTGTCTCCCATCCCATGATTACTCCTGTGAGTATTTAAGCCCTGTGTGTTCTCCTGTCTGTTTTTTGGTTCGTCTGTGATGTCTTCCCCGTTCCTTCCTATGTTCCTTCTTGTGTTCCTTTCCATGTCACTCTATGAGTTTTGGTTTCAATTTCATGTATTTAGGTTTTCCCAGTTTAGGTATTTCTTAGTTCCTGTCCTCTCCATCTCCACCTTAATAAACTCACTCCTCATAACAACCTCTTCTTGCACTTGGATCCTCACTTTACCTTCGCACGTCCTGCCTCGCCAGCCGTGACAAGTAGAGTGGGCATTAGGTAAGGCTCTCGTATAGAAAACTATTTCTGTATCAGTAATATGTTTTCTTTTTGTCTGTTAATAATCATGTGGAGCTGCACATGATTATTTGCAGCTAGCAGGTTGTTAATGCTATCCATCAAGTCTAAAAACAGCAAGTTAATACATGGAGATCCTGAAGGCTGCTCCAAAAATGATCAGATTATAATTTAAATATTTGTTCAATTCTCTTCCTAACCCCAGCTGTCTACTGTAAGTTTTGAGTGTTTACTAAAATAAAAATAAAGGCATTCTAACATCTCACTTGTTTGTTTTTATTCAGGCCCACATGTGTACTATGTTTATTAAGAGAGCTTAAGCTTGTGTTTCTGTCATGTAGTGATTGTGTTTAACTGTATGAAACTTATTAGACATTATGTCACGGTCGGCGATGGCCAACCATGGGGAAGTGAGGAAGGAGGACCCAGGCGCGGTGCTCTATGTACAAGCAGTGTGTTTATTTACAGTGGTAAGGAAAATAACAATAAATCCTCTGTGCACTCCCGACTCCCGTGACGTGTCCTCTTCCCAGTGTCAGTGTCCCTTCTCCCCGCTCCTTAGTGTCTGAGCACCCCGTGCTCGCTGTCCTCTCGTCTCCCCGCTTCTCGTGAAGCCACGCATTGATCCAGCGTCGGAGAGAGCTCCACCACACTCTCAAGTAGCCCAAAACCTCTCCGCTAAACAGCCACCACAAAACAACAAAAGAAAAACCCAGTTCAATAGCTGTATGTCTGTGAAGGTTCTCAGTCATCCAGGTCATCGTAGTCTAAGGAGCTTGGAAAGAAAAGCGTCTGGACTTCTTAAAGTTGCTTGAAGACGTTTCACCTCTCATCCGAGAAGCTTCTTCAGTTCTAAGGTCAAATGGCCGAGAGTCCCAGATTTAAACCCAGTGGGAGTATCCCCCCAAAGAGGGACAAAGGACCCCCTGGTGATCCTCTAATCACATGAGCCAAGGTGTGAAAGCGGGTGTGGGACCTAATCAGCCAGGGTTTCGGGTGGAGCTCATTGTTAAACCTTCTTTCCAAGCTCCTTAGACCAGTTCAATAGCCCAACCCCCGGTCCAGTGGCCGCAAACACAGTTCTGGAGGCCGACCCGGAGGACAGCAAGACCAGCGGGACCTGCTGTGGGTCAGGCAGTGGCGGCAAAACAGTTCAGGCGGCCTACCTCTAACCCCTTGGTGAAAGCGCTGTAGCTCCGGCGGGCGGCCACGGGTCCAGCAGCAGCGGCGAAACGGTTCTGGTGGCCTGCCACTGATCCAGTGGCGGCGGCGCTGCTCCTCCAGTGGCTTGCCACACGTTCGGTGGTGGCGGCGCTGTAGCTCTGACGGCCTGCCACAGGTCCGGTGGCGGCGGCGCTGCTCCTCCGGCAGCTTGCCCCGGGTCCAGTGGCGGCGGCGCTGCTCCTCCGGCGGCTTGCCCCGGGTCCAACGGCAACGGCGCTGCTCCTCCGGCGGTCTGCCCCGGGTCCGACGGCAACGGCGCTGCTCCGGTGAGCAACAGCGAGGTGTGGCACATGGCCTATGACGCGCTGGTCGCTGACGTGGACGCGCTGGACGTGGATGGTGTGGAGGGCGCGCTAGACGTGGGCGGCGTGGAGGGCGCGCTAGACGTGGGCGGCGTGGAGGGCGCACTAGATGTGGAGGTCCCTCCGGCTCGCTGACCTCCAGCCTCGGCTGAGCGGGTCCCTCCGGCTTGCTGAGGTCTTCCGCGGGCAGCACGGTCTCCTCCCGCTGGCCGAGCTCCTCTGCTGGCAACGCGCGCTCCTCCCGCTCACCGAGCTCCTCTGCTGGCAACGCCGGTCCCTCCGGCTCGTTGAGCTCCTCCGGCAGCGGCGCTGGCTCCTCCGGGTCGCTGAGCTCCTCAGCTGGTGGTACGCGCTCCTGCTCCGGCTCGCTGAGCTGCTCCTGCTCCGGCTTGCTGAGCTGCTCCTGCGCCGGCTCCGGCTCGCTGAGCTGCTCCGGCTCGCTGAGCTGCTCCTGCTCCTGCTCCGGCTCGCTGAGCTGCTCCTGCTCCTGCTCCGGCTCGCTGAGCTCCGCAGCTGGCGGCGCGGGCTCCTCCCGCTCTCCGAGCTGCTCCTACTCCGGCTCGCTGAGCTCCGCAGCTGGCGGCGCGGGCTCCTCCCGCTCTCCGAGCTCCTGCTCCTGCTCGCTGAGCTCCAGCTCCGGCTCCTGCTCGCTGAGCTCCTCCAGCGGCGGCGCTGGCACCAGCTCGGGCTCCCTGAGCTCCTCCGGCAGCGGCGCTGGCACCAGCTCGGGCTCGCTGAGCTCCTCCGGCGGCGGCGCTGGCTCCAGCTCGGGCTCGCTGAGCTCCTGCTCGGGCAGCGCGAGCTCCTCCGGCTCACTGGGCTCCTGCTCGGGCAGCGCGAGCTCCTCCGGCTCGGGCTGGGCAGGTCCGGGTGGCGATGTAGTAGGCGGTGAAAAAGATGGCAGAATGGTGGCTGCAGGCAGATGAGACGACGGCGGTGCTACAGCTGCAGATGGTGAAGCAGTGAGTGGTGTGGAGACCTCTGACCGAGGTGATGTTACCTGCGCTGTCGGCTGGCTTACAGCAGCGTCAGCGGCGTCATCGTCCACTGCAGACACAAAAACAGATGGTGAGGGAAATGGAAAATTGTCCGTACTACTCACAACAGCCGGCTCTTGAGACATCCGGGAATTTGGCTGCGGTGAGGAACGCCGGCGGCGCGAACGTCGTTTCCGTGTAGACGTCGGGGCCGGCGTGTCAGGCTGTGAATCCACCAGCTGTCCGGGCTGGTGGGCAGCCTGAGTAGGAGAGTGGAGGTGGAGGGTAGAAAGCAGGAAGTCCAGGACAACTGAATTAAGGGAGTCCACCAGCCAGGGGAATTTAAACAGCGTCTCCTGCAGCCGCCTCTTCACGGCGCGACGCAACCTTTCCGCGGGCTTCTCCCACCACAACTCACATAGACGGTAAACTTTGTCCATAACCTCCCTCCTGAGCCTCTCCTCAGAGACCGCTGGGTCCATGCTTGGCTGGATCATTCTGTCACGGTCGGCGATGGCCAACCGTGGGGAAGTGAGGAAGGAGGACCCAGGCACGGTGCTCTATGTACAAGCAGTGCGTTTATTTACAGTGGTAAGGAAAATAACAATAAATCCTCTGTGCACTCCCGACTCCCGTGACGTGTCCTCTTCCCAGTGTCAGTGTCCCTTCTCCCCGCTCCTTAGTGTCTGAGCACCCCGTGCTTGCTGTCCTCTCGTCTCCCCGCTTCTCGTGAAGCCACGCAATGATCCAACGTCGGAGAGAGCTCCACCACACTCTCAAGTAGCTCCTCCGACGAGGCCTGATCAGCTGCAGGTGTGTCACGGTCTTCAGGTGTGGCCAACCACCTGCCAGGGCCACACCCACACACACACCTACATACACATATATCTACAAGCAGGGAGAACGTGGGACAGCAATACAAAATACATATATTATAATATTAGTCCATAACTGCTCAGGGTCCCTGGGTCGCCCTGAGCTTTTTTTTTCTTCTTAAAGAAATCTACTACATCATGTGTAATTTTTTTATGTCATGTGTAATTTTCATTGCAAATATTAATCACAGTTAAATTAAGAGGGGATGGTAAAAACAGTGAACTCCAGAGCTGTGATGTCATCAAGTACACTGCTATTCCAATTGTAGAACAATCGCGCTGCATTCTCCCGTGTGAACTTATGAAGTCGGGACCTGCGAGAACGGGCTCGCGTACTCGAGCATTGAGAAACGGCCTAACAGTCTGCAGTCTAACATCAGCTAACAAAGTTAGCTCTGTGGTGAGTAGCCTTCATTAACAGTAATAAAAATCACACAGCAATAGTACATCGAAGATACTGAAGTTTCATCCATCCCATTCTTCTTATGAAGTGGTGTTGGAATTTGGTGTCGGAAGACATTCATTCTTGACTAAGACTGCATTTAATCATCAAAATTGGAAAAGGCATAGAGAGGGAGAGAGAGCCTAACATATGAAACATGAAATGACCACCGTGTATTCTATTTATTTCAACAAAGTAACTGTATTCTGATTACCACCCATTTAAAAGGTAACTGTAACAGAATACAGTTACTCAGATTTTGTATGTTTAATACTTAACGCCGGTACATGTTTCCCGTTCCTCCCCAACACTGTTTATATTAAAGGTTATGGAAGAACGCAGAGACCTCCTAACAGGATTTATAAAAACTGCGAGGACCTGAAGCTCTTTGATTAGTCCAGCCTGTCAGGTGAAGCAGGTGAGTTGCAGGCATGAGAGTTAAATATAGCATGATTCTTGAGGCGGCTGCTGTTGTGATTTGGCACTGTATAAATAAAACTGAATTGAACTCAGACTGTGAGCATTAAACTGATCTAAGTTCAGTTTCTAACAGAGCTGAACCGAGTGTTTCAGGCCTGAAAGTTTCATGTGGAGATCTGCTGGACTGATGAAGCTGTGAGGCTCAGGCAAAGGGAGGTTGCCAGGTGGATAGATGGGTAGAGAACAACTAACTGAATGAAACCAGCAGGTTTCCATGAACTGTGCAGTTAGTTAACAGTGAAGCTATGATGCAGCAGAAAGACACAGAACATTCAGCTGAAGAGTCACGTCTCATGTCTATAACTATGACGACTCCTGCTCAGGATCAGGAGAATAAAATATCTCTCTGGCTGTTGTGAACTCAGATAGTAAAGTTTTGCAAATGATGGAGGAAACCTCGAAATGGCTGCAAGCATCCTCGTGCAGAGCTCACACTGACGAATATTTATGATGCAGACTGCTGAGCTGATTATGAAACTTTTAATGAGGACTGATGGGACAGCTGCACTGAATCAGTCTGCAGATAAAATCGAGCAGCTTTAATAGAAACTTCAGAGATTTTTACCTGTAAACCAATTTCCTGTGCTGCCCTGTGTGCGCCCCAGGACTGCAGTGATCCGATGTAATAATCTCTCATTAGAAAAATAAATAGAAGCCTCCCGACGGCCTTCATCACGTCTACTTTGCTCTGCTGTTCCTCATTCCCACTGATAATCAAATCCTTTTTGGTTGTTGTATCTACTGATCAGTACTGACACTGATGTATGTAATAAATGTGCTCATATAATAAGCTGTTATTTCCTAATGCCACAGCGTGACACTGTGTGTCCCCAGCCTGTGAGTGATGCTCCCGTAGGCCTCCCCAGACCGTGTGGTCATTCTGGAGGCAGCTGAGACATTAGAACTGAGGCCTCAGCAGGGTGGCAGAAACCAGCGACTGGTGGGTTTGTCCATGAATGAATGTGCTGTGACCCAAAACTCAGGCCCAGTCACAGCCCACCACTTCAAAGCAAAGACATTCAGTCTTTAAGGTGGTACAGGTGAGAACTAACCTAAACCAAGAAAATTCCTTGGTGTGATAATACATCACAATATATCTTGGATTCCCCACATTACTTAAATTAAAGTCTCTGCCAATTCTCTACAAGGTTAAGGATCGCATAAATCAAACTTACATTATGCAAAAGAAAGAGCAATAAAGGATTATAAATAAAACCACTTCAAGAGAACCAACTAATCCACTTTTTATTAAATTTAATATTCTCAATATTCCCCAGGCCTGGCGAGCATCTGGTGGCCGGGCCTAAGTCCATGGCGCCCGACCTAGCACAGCCTGAAAAAGAGACATGGGCCCATCTTCTTGCAGGCCCACCACCCACAGGAGGCGGTGTAGGGGGTCAGGTGCATTGTGTGCCGGGCGGAGGCCAGGAGCAGAGGCCCTAGATGACTGATCCCCAGCTACCAAGACTGGCAATTGGGACATGGAATGTCACCTCTCTTTTGGGGAAGGAGCCTGAGTGAGTGTCTGGTTGAGAGGTAGGTTCAAGGTTCTTTATTTGTCACATGCATAGTTATACAAGTATAACACACAGTGAAATGTAGCCTGACACGCTCCTCGACATGTGCAAAAATGGGGGGGGGGGGGGGGGGGGGGGTAAGAGGAAGACCATTATATATATAGTATATACATTAGGTGAATGTGCAGTAGTAGCAGCGAGCAGGTGAATTCTGTACATTAAGTGAATTACCAGCTACATATAGTCGGGCTCACCTCAACGCACATCTTGGGCTCTGGAACCTGTCTCCTGGAGAGGGGCTGGACTCTGTCTCAGTCTGGAGTTGCCCTTGGCGAGAGGCGGCGGACTGGGCTGGGTATCGTATTATCCCCTTGGTTTGCTGCCTGTACATTGGGATTTCTGGACGAGAGGGTTTGTATCCTGCGCCTTCAGGTAGGGGTACAGGTCCTGACCCGTACACACTGAGTGGCAGTTCAGAATACTCAGCTTTCTTGGAGTCCCTGTGTAACTGTTCCTGAGACAGTTAAAATAAAGTTGTTTATTTCATGTTTCTGTGATAGATTCATGCTTAATTTAGTTCATTTATTTATAAGATAAGATGATAAAAGTGTAACATTGATTAAAAAACATGTCTAAAATATGTGATTACAAAATATGGGTTTGTTAAATATGTAAAGTGCTGTAAAGTTTGTATGAGGTAGAGTTTGTAATTGTCACATGACCAGAGTTTGGTTGAGAGCACAACCATGGCATGGTGGAGCTAGCATGGATACATGGCTACAGATGCATCTACAGCCTCAACGTTAATGTCATTCTGCATGTGGTCCAAGAGGCGCACACGGTATGGTTTCATTTATATTGTTTGTATAATGTTGCATACGTGTCCTACACTGGTAATAAGAGGACATTTTTGTGATATGCATTATTGTGCATTTTTTCTGTTCTGCTTGCACAAGACTGTTTATGGACACTGGTATGAGAGACTGACAAGCTCAAAACATTTATGTTGTAAACTTTGTGTTTCTTCAGTTTTCACGGTGTCTGAAGACCATAAGAGTGAGAGAGAGAGAGAAATAAATTTCCGAAGACATCAGTATGATGCGTGGCCATTCTTTGTTGGACCCCTGTAGTTACACCCTGGGTGGGGTGCTGGAGGGTGCTCCACCTGGGGACTCTGTTGTGCTACTGGGAGACTTCACTGCTCATGTGGGCAATGACAGTGAGACCTGGAGGGGCGTGACTGGGAGGAATAGCCTCCCAGATTTGAACCCAAGCGGTGTTTTATTGTTGGACTTCTCTGCAAACCACAGTTTGGACATAACAAACACTATATTCGAAAATAAGAGTGTCCATAAGTGCACATGCACTGATAAAAGCTATTTTGGAGAGAGGTATATATAATCTATGCAAATCATGTAAAATTTACTCTATTATTGCACTCAGCCAAGGAATTATAAAGTAATGGATTAATTATACCCTTTTCCTAACAGTAACAACATTACATTAAAAAATGCAGTAAAATATACCCCCAAACAATGAGTCTTATGTTCCTAATTGCGCATGCGCCAGACCGCGCTTTTTGACCAAGCGGGACAGCAAGCAAATTCTGCGTCCTTTTTCCGGCTTCCAACGAACCCGATCGAACCACAGAAGTGAAGGTAAGCTATTTACATATGGTGAATAATATATAATAGCGTATGCAAATGCTAATTTTTGAAATAATGCGCTATTACACTTCACTTGTATTGCTTACGTCTGTGTAATGCACCATTACTTGAAATAAAACTTTGAATCTGTTGCTGTCTGTTAACCGTCTAGACAACAGCCAGTAAGTTGCAATGAAATGTGTTCGTGGTGCGCTTTTTATCAGTCAGCATGCATGACCAGCAGGCACGTGCAGAGGGGGGGGCTAGAGGTGCTTGAGCACCTGCCCCTTTCCTGATGGGTGCCCAAAGTGCCCTTTTCTTGAGGCAACTTTTTTTTTTTTTTAAATATATTTTTTTTAAATGTGTGTGTGTGTGCGGAGTCCTGTCTGTGCCCCTCGACAATAATATTTAACTATTAATCACAATTTGCTAAATAAAAGGATCTGGCTTGCATCAGTCACATGATCACCATTAACCAATGATCGCCCTTGACGGCAGAACGCGCTGGTTACGAGCCGGGAACGAGCTCATAAAGAGCACGCGCATTTTTAGCGGTCCGGAGCTGTAGGAGAAACACAAATTACCTCAGGCACACAGACTGATGCGACAAAACCAGTAAGTAGGTGTACAGCGCACACTGTAGTCTACAGCACACAGCAGTATTAGCCTATCATGTACACGTTGGTAAGTTGTCTTGTGACAACTGACGAACTGAAACAAATGAGCGTGCTGTGTGTGCAACAGCGCGACAAACATTACCTGTCCTTTTATTAACTACACAAGTAGTGCTGGTCACAGCTGCTGGCTCACTGGGTAAGGCTGTCATGGGTCTGTAGCTCTGTCACCGTTTTAGGGAACATATTTAGTTTTAAAGCAAGTTACAGGGCTTTTCCTGCCTTTCTGGAGGGATTATATTTCACTAAAAACGATCTAATATGCATGTCCACATAATTATGGATTATTATAATTATAATATTTAAAAAAAATGGGCTGTATTTTAAAGAACATACATTAAGACACAGATTATAGTAGATTTATATTTTAAAATGCTGATTTTATAGCAGTAAAATTTTGTATCTCTACAGTTAAAAAATGTAATAAGCTTTCTCCCTGCACAGAGTGGATAGTGAAACAAATGGAATCATCATAAATACATTATTTCATATTTATTATTGTTTTTCCCTCATTGCTTTATTATTGTAGCTCTAGTAATAAATAATAATGGAAGGATTCTGGATCAGCACCATGATGCCCACAGTATATACAGTATTCTGAAGGTCTAAAATGTCCCTGTGTGTGCGTGCATGTGTGTGTTTTATGTATATGGATTTTTTAAATTATTACTCATGATATAACATTGTCCAGACATGGCTGGTAAGGACATGAGGAGGAAACAGTAGGAGCTGTGTGAGGCTACTAAAGGCAGTGGATCCCTCAGCAGCTGGATTACAAAGAACACAGGTAACATTAACATGTACCAGTTGTTGGAGAGGTATTCAAGTATAAAAATAATAATAAGCACAACTGGAATGTTTTGCTTCTATAACATTTTTCTGTCATCATTTTATTATAGATTAAATGCAGCAGTTGTTAGGTGTGGATAATTATATAATAGTTTATTGCAATAGCAAGTTGTGCCTTGTTCTCAGATAGACAGCAAGTGGAGAGTGATATGTGAAATGAGGGGATGGAAAGAAGAAGAGAAGCAGCGTGATTCACAGGCAGAGCCTTGTTTATTTCTCACAGTTTTTTGTTGCTTTGTGGTTCCAAGCCCATTTTCTTATGTTCTTTGCATTTAGTTATTATCTCATAACACTTGTTTAATCAGCTACCATCTCTCCTATGAACATTTTAATGTCTACAGTCTCAGATCAGCACAGCCCTACCCTCCAGCACTATCAGCAGCAGGAGCAGCAGCAACCCCTCAACAGCAACATTGTACCCATCAGGTAAAACATAGGCTACGTTTGCTTTGCCTTGTTGCCACCTCACAACAGTAATGTAGTATGATGCGATCCCATATTAGATTCTTGATGAATGTGTGTTGTTGTTATTCAGCCTGGTTCAATGTGCCCCTTTTTAACTTTGAGCACCCGCCCCTTTAAACGTCTCTGCACGGCCCTGATGACCAGTCCCGGACTGGTAATCGGAACGCTGAGGTTGTGTCCAAATTCATGGGCTGAATCCTCCTGAGGACCCGGCTTTCGCGGGCTATGTGGGCCGGTCCTCAGAAGGTCGGGTAGGCCGGATGTAAACCTATGTTTAACCAGAGTAGCGAAAGACCGCGGTGATCTGAAAATGATGTGCTGGGATTGTGCCGTTCTCGGCAGCTCTAGTAAAGTGGAGACATTCATGCTGAAACTTGATGAGTACACACCAGGTCTTTTGCAGCTTATGCGTGCCAAAGGAGGAGCTGCTGGTTCCAAGTTGAGACCTCTGCTGGACACTTTGAATGACGTATGTTATTTGACTTTTTTCACAAATATGTAATTATGGAGGGCTGCAGTGGGTAGCAAGAAGGTCCTGGGTTCGAATCCTGGCCCAGGGTTCTCCCTGTGCATGTGTGGGTTCCCCCCGGGTACTCCGGCTTCCTCCCACAGTCAGAAAACATGACTGTTAGGTTAATTGGTCTCTCCAAATTGTCCTTAGGTTTGAGTGTGTGTGTGCATGGTTGTTTATCCTGTCTGTCTCTATGTTGCCTTGTGATTGACTTTCCAGGGTGTACCCAGCCTCTCACCTGTTGAAAGCTGGAGATAGACATCAGCCACGTTTTTGTTTTTAATTCAGTCTTAATGTAAGTAAATCACTCGACTTAGTCTTTTCACGAAATTGTATCTCCCTACAGACACAGAGAATTGAGAAGAAAAGAGATCTCCTTATCTGCTGCCTCATTAGCTACCTCGGGGAAAGACAAGAAGATCTTTTTCATGACTGCCAGGTATGTCATATTGATAACAGATTACTTATTAACTCAAGGGATCCTAATGTTCTTCTCTCCTGTCCTCTCCTATCCCCTGTTCTCCCCTTCTCCATTCATCTTCTGTCCACTCCCCTCTTTAGATAAACTGAAATGTATTGAAAAAGCATCTTAAATAAAATAAAACATGTGTATGCTTTTTGTTTTTTTCTTTTTAACACGTAGGAATGTGAGGATTACACAGACAATGTGATGAAGGTGATCGTGATCCACAACATCATGGCGGAGGAGGATCCATCAGATGTGTCCATTGTGATTGAGGGAAACCAAGTGATGGAGGGATGTGGAAGCCGAACAAAGGCATGTGTACTACTGATGGGACTGATATATGCCCTCAACCTTGAATATCCGAAGGAGCTGAAGAACACATTTGATACTTTTCAAAAACTTTTTTTGGAACTTGACGGGGCCAAACTACTGAACAAGGTCCACGGCCTCAAAAATAAGCTTGTGCAATGCACACAAATTTCCCCTCTTGTTCCAAGAGAATCTTTTGTCCAGACATAGCTTGATGGAGCTGTAATTTTTCTTCTGACAGCAAGCACAGATTGGTGTTAGTGTTCTCTTCTATGTATCCATATTTTTGATAACGTACATGCACAGAAACAACCTTGTAGAGTTTCTGTATGTGCCTTTGGCTTTTAAAATGGACTAAGTGGCCTTTGAAAGTGTTGTCTGCATTAGCTGTTGTGTTGCACTTTATTCTGTGTTTTTATGGCATAAAAACATTGAGATGATGAACCATCTGAATGTCTTTTTTGGGGGGGTACATTTTACCTTATATGAATAGGTAATGTTTATCAACTGATAATAATTAAATTTTATTAGTAATTATATAATTCATTTTACCTAATTTCAATGAGTAAGTAGCTGTTGAATATATGGGGTAAATTTTACCCAATTTAATTAAGTATTTCATAGCTTTTTATTGAAGCTATTTTATACACAATATATTGACTTAAATCTACCCCCAAAAAGTCAATGCAAATTGTTACCTCAGATTTATTGGGTAAATTCTATAGATGACTTCTTACAGTGTGGCACCAGGACGCTCTAGGCCGCAGGTCGATTATCGATTTTGTAATCGTATCATGAGACCTAAGGATACGTTCTGGATGCTCGGGTAAAGAGAGGGACTGAGCTGTCAACTGATCACCACCTGGTGGTGAGTTGGATCAGGTGGCAGGAGAGAATGCTGGACAGACCTGGCGCGCCTAAATGTATACTAAGGGTGCACTGGGAACGCCTGGCAGAGGCCCAAGTCTGTGAGATCTTCAATGAACACCTCCGGCAGAGCTTCAACAGCATTCCAAGGGAGACTAGGGACTTTGAGTATAAATGTTCAGCTACTCCATTGCCAAACCCGCTGCACTGAGCTGTGGCCACAAGGTGGTTGGTGCCTGACGTGGTGGTAACCCCTGAACCAAATGGTGAAAATCAGAGGTGAAGGGAGCCACCAGGCTGAAGAAGGAGTCCTATCGGGCTTGTTTAGTCCTGTGGGACCTCGGAGTCAGCTAATAGGTATCAACAGGCCAAGCGGAACATGGCGCAGGCAGTAGCTGAAGCAAAAACTCAGGTGTGGGAGGCCATGGAAAAAGACTTTTGGACTACCTCGAAGAGATTCTGGCAAACCGTCAGGCAACTCAGGAGGTGAAAGCGGTTCTCCACCTGCACTGTGTACAGTGCAAGTGGAGCGCTGCTAACTTTGACTGAGAAAATTGTCGGGCGGTGGAAGGAATACTTCAAGGACCTCCTTAATCCCACTAGCACATCTTCCGTGGAGGAAGCAGAGTCTGGGGACAAGAGGGATGACCCGCCAATCTCCGTGGGGTGGAGGTCACTGAGGCAGTTAAACAATTCCTTGGTGGCAGAGCCCCTGGGGTGTATGAGGTCTACCCTGAGTTCCTGAAGGCTCTGGATGTTGTGGGGCTTTCCTGGTTGACACACCTCTACAATGTTGCATGGAGATCAGGGGCAATACCCCTGGATTGGCAGATTGGGGTGGTGGTTCCCATTTTAAAGAAAGGGTGTGTTCCAACTATAGAGGGTGTGTTCCAACTATAGAATCACACTCCTCAGCCTCCCTTGGAAAGTCTATGCCATGGTGCTGGAAAGGAGAGTCCATCTGTTAGTCGAGCCTCGGATACAGGAGGAACAATGCAGTTTTCATCCTGGTCGTGAAGTAGCTGGACGAGCTCTTTATCCTCTCAAGGATACTTGAGGGTGCATGGGAGTTTGCCCAGCCAGTCTACATGTGTTTTGTGGACCTGGCGAAGGCATTCGACCGTGTCCCTCAGAGTGTCCTGTGGGGGGTGCTCCGGGAGTATGAGGTGTTTGGCCCATTGCTATGGGCCATTCAATCCTTATACAACCTTTGCAAGAGCTTGGTCCGCATAGCCGGCAAAAAGTAGGACTTGTTCCTGGTGGGTGATGGGCTCCACCAGGGGTGTCCTTTGTCACCGATTCTGTTCATAATTTTTATGGACAGAATTTCTAGGCGTTGCCAAGTGGCGGAAGGCTTTGACCTAGGTGGTCTCAGAATCTCATCTCTGCTTTTCGCGGATGATGTGGTTCTTTTGGCTCATCATGTGACGGCCTCCAGCTCACAGTGGAACAGTTCACAGCCGAGTGTGAAGCAGTGGGAATGAGAATCAACACCTCCAAATCTGAGGCCATGGTCCTCAGCCTGAAAAGGGTAGAGTGCCCACTCTGGGTCAGGGACGAGTTCCTGCCCCAAGTGAAGGATTTTAAGTGTCTTGGGGTCTAATTCATGAGTGACAGGAGAAGGGAGCAAGAGATCGACAGAAGGATTGGTGCTGCGGCTGCAGTGATGCGGATGCTGTATGGGTCTGTCGTGGAGAAGAGAGAGCTGAGTGTAACAGCGAAGCTCTCAATTTACCGGTTAATCTACGTACCTATTAATCTACCCTCACCTATGTTCACGAGCTGTGGGTAGTGACTGAAAGAATGAGATCACGGATACAAGCGGCAAAAATGAGCATCTTCCGAAGGGTGGCTGGCCTCTCCCTTAGAGACAGGTTGAGAAGTTCAGAAGTTCACTAGGAACAGAAAAAGTGTAAACTTCATCCTACTCCTTTTTGAATATGAAGATTGTGTAGACATAGAGATATTCATGAAACTTGATGTTTTTAAGTTTTTCTTTTCTCTTGTTATTTCACTTATATTTACAAGTTCGAAATAAATTATTTGGAGATTATGTATCGGAATTTCAGGAGCGGGACCACGCCTCCAAACACGCTCCTTCTGGTTGTCATCTATATAGGTTCCCCCCAGTTCTGCAAACTGTTCATTCTCGTTTACCTGCCCCACCCTCCCTCCCTCCTTGTTCTCAATTCTTTAACTTCTTCACTCCTATTTAGTACATGGGGATCTGCCAGGCCCGGGAGCCGTCGCCAGTCCCCTCCGAGGCCTTCCCCAAACCGCAGCTCAATTCATGTCAAAGCATTCACTTTTACCTACTAAAACGTTGTCAAACCTAAAATGAGGACATGGGCCCAGCTAGTGAATCTATCTATCTGTCTATCTGGTCCCAATCAGAAAACCTCAGACTTCAACCAATAAACAGGACCTAAAGCGTTTTCGGAGGGGCGGACCGATCCCATCTGACTCCAGAGTGGTCAGTGCCGCAGGTCACCGTCCACCCTCAGAATGATACCTAATGGTTCACAGCCGAATCGGACTCTCAAGTAAGTATCATTGTGATGGATAAACACTCAAAACATCAGTGATTAATAGTCAGAGATGAAGCAGGTCAGCCTGCACTCCATCGCGGGGAACAGGTCCTGGGTCCTCACCATCTCCTCCTGGGTTGCTATGACAGCCGCATATCAGCTGATGCTAAGAGTGCTGTCTATTACTCAGGCTGATGTTGATGGGAACATGTTTGTGTTCCTGAACAGGCAGCGATGCTTCATCCTGATCGTGACGCCTCGCCCGGTCTGACCCCAGCCGGCCAGCCAAGAATCCATCACCATCATTTCATGCTTTAACCTCTTCATTCATCAGCCCTCACTCTGACTTCTGACCTTCAGCAGCTAACCAATCAGCACATTCTGCTTCTTGACCTGACCTTGCTTCTCTGTCCTCAGTAATGAGGCCAGAAACCCATTCATCAGCCTTCTGATAGAGATGAAGAAAGAGAGACAACGTCATGAGGGCTGTGGAGAGGAACGGGAAACAGGAAGCAGAGGTGACCAACATAAGGACAAACAGGAGTTTTGAAAGATAACTCATCTCCAGAGACATCAGAAACAGAAAGCAGAGGCTCAGATTATCCAAGAATAATCTAGAGATCACAGCAGGAATCAAAAACTCAGCCGACCACCACCACACATTGGAAGCAGAGGAGGAGCAGTGAGGCCAAATAGGAAACACTTTAAACAGAAAGTGTCATAAACATGAATCCAAAAACCCACAACCATGACACCCGTCTCTCAGTCACCGAGCTTTGATCTTCCTCTTCAAAAAAACTTTATTAACACAGCACCTAAGTCCCAGTGTGGCTGAGCAGAGATCGTAGCACTCACACACAAACACACACAGACACCCACTCACACAAACACACACACACTCTCACACACAAGTTTACAAACTCATGAGCTGATTTGGACCAGAGTAAACCATCTATAGGTGTGAAAACCTCCTGAGTCTCATTCACCCTGTCACCCTTCGACCTCATTGTTGGCTTTTCTGAGTTGCAGTCTTACACCCCTCTCTGCAGCCTTTCGCCTCCTGTTATCCCCCTAAAACCCCACCCCCTTAGAGACTGTTTCAGCTCCCAAACAGACAACAAACAAAACTAAAAATCAGCAAAAAATGACTTAACCTCCTAGGACCTGGCATCCACATATGTGAACATCATATTTTGGGTTGTCTAGACCACAATACTAAATTTTGCTCTACATTTTGCTCTACATTATACTGCCACTGTTCTATTGAAATCTAACATGAATGTCTAGATATGTGGATATCAGGCCCTGGTAGAGCAAAATTACATTATCAGGTCCCAATCAGCCCAAGTAGCAAAGAGAAATTAAGTATTAATTAATTAAGTATCCTCAACAGCACCAAAGAGTAAAACAGTGAAATGTGTGATTATTAAACAGTAGGTCTCTCTCTTCCAAGTCTCTGTTAGTACATGAGTTAATAATTAATCAACAAATCAATTTACTCTGCCTTACAGAAGCCTGGTTACAGCAGGATGATTATCTTAGTTTAAATGAATCAACACCCCCGAGTCATTCTAACCATCAGAAACCTCGAAGCACAGGTCGATTATTACTTTATTACTTCTAGGCTGGACTACTGTAAATTGTTATTATCAGGATGTCCTAAAAACTCCCTGAAAAGTGTCATGCCCTGGGTGTCTGCAATCAGGGCTCTTTTATTCTCCCCTTCCCAATCGGATGTCCACCCCTGGGTGGTGATCTCCAAACTGAAGCCTGCCCTTCTCACCTGCAGCTCATTATTGGCAATCTAATGCAGCAGTCTTTAGGAGCAGCATGCACTTCCACTCTTTCACCAGATCGTCTGCCTTACAACTGCAGTAAATCAGCTCTGCATCCCTTGTGTTTTCCCTGAGTTATTTCCATAGTAACTTTGTGCTATGTTTGCAGTAACCGACTTCCTGGCTCATCTTCCACACTCTCTCACCGTGCTCACCTGGTTACCTCCATCGTTACTCCACTCGCTTCTCCCAGCTGCTCGCCAGTGAGGACATCAGCTGCTTTCTACCTGCGCAAAAAGAAGATCACACTCACCTGCCTGCCCTCCTGTTCCCTATCACTGCCCCGCTTGGAAGCACGCGCCTCCCTCGACTTGCCGATACCCCAGATCTTGTCTGGCTCCCCCTGCAGTGCCGCTCACCATTGTCACAAGTAAGCCATTCACATATTCCACAGTACAGCTACGTCCCATGTCAGACCCCCCCTCTCCGTGAGACTCTCCCCATGCACTGTCTGTTGTCACTTGTAAATGAATTCAATTTTGCATCAAACTATTCTGAGTTCAGTGTCTGCTTTTGGGTCCATTCCTGTGATGCCTGTGACAAAAAGCCTTCAGTTAATCCAAAATGCTGCAGCAAGACTACTCACACGGACTAGAAATAGAGAGCGTGTTTCTCCTATATTGGCTTCCCTTCATTGGCTCCCTGTTAAATCCAGAATTAAATAAAAAATCCTGCTCCTCACATACAAGGTCTTAAATAATCAGGCCCCATCTTATCTTAATGACCTTATAGTACCACATCACCCTATTAGAGCACTTCGCTCTCACACTGCAGGCTTACTTGTTGTTCTTAGAGTATTTAAAAGTAGAATGGGAGGGAGAGCCTTCAGTTTTCAGGCCCCTCTTCTGTGGAACCAGCTTCCAGTTTGGATTCAAGAGACAGACATTATCTCTACTTTTAAAATTAGGCTTCAAAGTTTCTTTTTTGCTAAACTGTTTAGTTAGGGCTGGAGCAGGTGACCCTGAATCCTCCCGTAGTTATGTTGCAATAGGTGTAGGCTGCTGGGGCATTCCCATGATGCATTGGGTATTTCTTCTTCAGTCACCTTTCTCACTCACTATGTGTTAATAGACCTCTCTGCATTGAATCATACTTGTTATTAATCTCTGGCTCTCTTCCACAGTGTCTCTTTGTCCTGTCTTCCGCCCCTCAGCAGATGGCCGCCCCTCCCTGAGCCTGGCTCTGCTGGAGTTTTCTTCCTTTTAAAAGAGAGTTTTTTTTTCCCACTGTCGCTAAAGTGCTGGCTCATAGGGGGTCATGTGATTGTTGAGTTTTTCTCTGTATGTATTATTTTAGGGACTTTACCTCACAATATAATGTGTTTGGAGGTGACTGCTGATGTGACCTGGTGCTATATGAATAAACTTGACCCTTGGTTAGCAGCACAAGGGCTGGATCAAAAGGAGACAAGGTTTTCAGAGAAGTCAACATGAGAAGACAGAAGAGGAGACTTCAGGAGGAAATGAGGAGAGAGGGTTCATTTTCAGAAAGGGCGAAGATGACCTAAACATGAAATCAAAAGTAAAAACAGGACAAGCACCAAACTTTCTATGATTCATCCATGGCTCAGAATAAGCTGGGGCTAATTTTGATCTATTATTTATGAATAAGTGTGAACTCTTCTGCTCACACAAAGTTTTTTCTGGAAACAAAAACATGAGAAACTCTGAGCACATGAAAACAGGAGGCAGGTATGTCCTCCATCACACACCTGTGCAGTCTTTGACAGCCACCTGCAGTGACACCCATGCTCACACAAACAGAATGTCATCACCATTACAGAAAATGCCATCGCCAATCAGTGTTTGCCGCCTCACGCTGATCGATGTGGCGTGGTTCCACACTGATGAATGACTCACAGTTTCTTTCACGCCCCACCCGCAGTCACGGCAACAAAGCTTTGCTTTTTCCTTGAGCTTGATCCCCGCAGTCTGCCAGCAAACTGAAACTCTGACATCAAAAATACAAAAAGCGGGCGAGCAACGGGCCATTTGTGATAATGTCAAGGACGGTTTGAAAAGGTCCATCACTGATAATGTCAGGGCTCTCCGAAGGTAAAAGCTTGTCTGAGAGAGATAACCATGACTCAGAGAGAAGAGGATGATGGGAGTTTGAGTAACTGCAGTGGTTTCATGGACGGTGGATAGATCCTGTTGACCCAAACAGGCAGTTTAATAAACACATCATTGACCAGCTGGCAGGATTAGTATGAAGAAAGGACGGCAGCTCTGAGGGAACTCAAAACCAACTGTGCAGGAATACAAAAAAATATCTATCTATCAGTCTCTCTCTCTCTCTCTCTCTCTCTCTCTCTATATATATATATATAGATAGATAGATAGATAGATATAGATATATATATACAATTAATATACTGCTGCATGGGCTGGGCTGTAGTTACATCTTAAGGTTTTAAAAACTGACCTTTAAAATGATTAGCGGTAATAAAAACCGAGAGAGGCCAACATACTTTATGATGAACTACTTTGATTTAAAATCTGTTACGTATATTTATTATTATCAATAATTATTCATGATGAATTACTTTGTAATAAATCACTACTAAATCACTTAATGAAGACTTAATGAAGAAGGCTGTAGTTACATCGTAAGGTTTTAAAAACTGAGCTTTAAAATGAATAGTGATAATAAAAACCAAGAGAAGCCGACAGTGATCACTGACTTTTTTAGGGGCTTGTTCAGATTAAATAGAACAAGATACAAAGCATTAAAACATGTTAAAAACACAACGCAGTGTAGTTTGTTCATATGTCATCACTTAAAGACTGGATATGCCACCTGCTATGAATGTTTTAATGCAGTACAGTTATTATTATTATCACTTGTCACATCTTGTTTATGACAGTTAAAATAAATAACATTCATATAAGAAATATAACTGTCTTGTGTAAACTGTATATGGTTTTAAATAGGCATATACTACTGTACTTTAATGTCAGTCATAAAGGTGGTACTTCAAGAGCCATATATTATATGAGGTGGTACTAATTGTGAAAAGTTTGACTTAATATATAATTCATTATATGATCCAGTATATGATTCTGAAATGTCCACACCAATTTTCAGAACTTAACGTTTCACTTCAAACGAGGCTCAGCTCTTCATCAGACATCTGCTGATCCTTCCTGAGATGGAGGCTCTCCAGCCTATGCTGTGTGCACGCTTTGATTAATATTACAGATGCATCCAGCTGCTAGAGGCCACAATAGAATTGCCACTTTAATGACATCCTTATACTCAATGGCATCCCCAACTGTTAAAGCGAGACACTCTCCACACTTTCAAGTGACAGAGCTCGCTCTCTGAACATGACGGACAGGAAGATGTTGGCTCCAGTCCATCTCTGAAAACAAGTCTGAGAAAAGCAGTTCGAGCTGGAGATGGGCAAAAAATGGAAGCAGCTCCTCACAGGTGGTCCGCTGGTGGCTCGCACTGAATTACACGAGCCACCGGAGAGGATCCAGAAATGCCATCCCGGCAAATGATTTCTCTGAAGTGTTGAAAGGATATGGAACTCATCATAAAGGCATCCGATGCATGAAAACCAGTAACGCATGAATAACATTAAGGATGCGGTGGGTTTAGAAATGTGGACTGAGATATACATTTTATTAGATGTTTTGTAACGATAAGTAGGATTCCCATCAGTGATGGGCACTAATGTGTTACAAGTATCGTGTTACTGTAATCTGATTATTTTCTTTCGAGTAAAGAGTAATGTAAGGATTACTATTGCAAAAAAAGTGATTAGATTACTGTTACTTTCCCGTAAGCACGCTGCGTTACTGCATTACTAAACTGTGATTTTGTTTGTGAGAGTGTCTCATGACAATGATGTAAGCGCATGCGACATCCGTGACAGCAACAGACTTGTGTAGATCAACAATGGATAAAATCGACCGTAGATCGACCGGTAAATTGAGAGCTTTGCTTTTACACTCAGCTCTCTATTCACCGGTACAGCGGCTGCAGTGATGCAGACGCTGTACCGGTCTGTTGTGGTGAATAGAGAGCACCACCCACCAGGAACAAGTCCGACTTATTGCCGACTTATTTACCAGGCTTCTGCAACGGTTGTATAAGGACTGTATGGCCCGTAGCAATGGGCCAGACACCCCATACTCCCGGAGCACCCCTCACAGGACCTCCCAAGGGACACGGTCGAATGCCTTCTCCAAGTCCACAAAACACATGTAGACTGGTTGGGCAAACTCCCATGCGCCATCGAGTATCCTCGAGAGGATAAAGAGCTGATCCAGTGTTCCACGACCAGGACGAAAACTGCATTGTTCCTCCTGTATCCGAGGTTCGACTAACGGACGGACTCTCCTCTGCAGCACCCTGGCATAGACTTTCCCAGGGAGGCCGAGGAGTGTGATTCCCCTGTAGGCCATGGAAAGACTGTTGCATATAATTTAATTTTTGCTTAATACAATGTGCATAAAATTAAAAGATTAAAACTGATAAAACAATTTTTAAAAAGACTTTTTCATTTGATTCAATTTTATATGATGGATTATGCAGAAAAAATAGAATTGGGCTGAAAGGTCTATTGCTTTATTACGTATTCAGGCTGTGTTTCATGTTTTTTAAAAGTAAATGGTAAATGGCCTGTATTTGTATAGCGCTTTTACTTAGTCCCTATGGACCCCAAAGCGCTTTACACTACATTCAGTCATCCACCCATTCACACACACATTCACACAATGGTGATGGTGAGCTACATTGTAGCCACAGCTGCCCTGGGGCACACTGACAGAGGCGAGGCTGCCGGACACTGGCGCCACCGGGCCCTCTGACCACCACCAGTAGGCAACGGGTGAAGTGTCTTGCCCAAGGTCACAACGACAGAGACTGTTGGAGCCCGGGCTCGAACCGGCAACCTTCCGATTGCAAGACGAACTGCCAACTCTTGAGCCGCGATCGCCCAACTAAGTAACTAAGTAACTAAGTAATAAGTAACTAATTAGTTTTGAAAATAAGTAAACGGTAATGTAACAGGATTGGAGAAGTAATCAGTAACTAAGTTTCCTCTTTTTTCTCCCCAGGTGGTACACTCCCAGACCCACCTAATAATAGATTGCATTTATATAGCACTTTTCGAGACCATTGACTGTAGAAAACATGGACGACGCGACTCCGCCTCCTCCCATTGTGCAAAAATGAAGCCAAAATATCCCGCTTGTGGAGGCTGCCATCTTGCAAATTTGGAGCCAGAGTCTGCGCAGTAGTGACTTGAGGTGGAGCGACTGTGTAACGCTCCCGCCCATACACCCGCTGGACGTGACCGCAAACACGCCCCCCTACACTTTTTACGTAGCCCGGCTGCTCGAGTTTTTTGCTGGTTTACCGCGACTGACGACTCGTTTAATTAAGGTAAATACAACCATGTCACTGTTATAAAAAAAAGACACACAGCTCATCATCTTATAGTTCTAAAATCACTTTGTTGTTAATTCGTTAGCTAGATTAGCCGCTAGCATACGCGCTGTGTTGGAGGCTTGTTGCTAGCTAGTTAGCGATGCTACACACCTGCTACTCTAATAGTCTGTGTTATTGAAGGATTCAGCACTTCTTATGTTTGTTTTTATCCATTTTTAGACAGCGATGAGATCAGCTGCACACTCTACAGAAGCCCAGAGTTACTGTTAATATCAAAAATATAATGCTGTCCTTTGAGATTTTAACATAAGACTGTGAGTGTAATGGATCTAAAACTGTTTAAATCTTCAGAGCCCTCTACAGCCTGGTAACATGGAAATTTTAAAAACATCAGCAGAACGTTTCAGTAGTGTGGTCTAATTTGTTCTTTTCATTTAATAATAGAGTCCATATTATATCAACAGCTACATTCACCCTGGAGAGAAACTAGTGAGGGAGACCATCAGGACCAAGCTGGGTTTCCTGGGTGCAGAGGTTTGGAGAAACTTCTTCCTTTTCTTTCATCACAGCTGTCCTGTGCCAGATGTTCTGTTGACCGACTGAGAGAGACTTCATTTAAGAAACACCAGGAAGACTGAAGCTCATCGCATTGATCAAGCAGGACTCACGATCTTCACCAGCAGCTCCCTCACAGGGAAATCTTCAGCACTCCTCTGTAGGCCCGATCCAGGAGATGGATAAACCCAGCATTTCATGAACACTGTGATGGAGACCTTTGGTTTGTGTAATGTTATAAATACTCGGGTACTCCCCAGAGGCTCTGGATTTTTACATAAAGATATTATATTCAGTCCTGTAGAAAGTTATATATTTAAAAATATATGATCCTCTCTGGTTACTCTGGTATGAATAACTCTGAATCACTTTATGGTAAATAACACACTATCTGCAAAAAACTGTGAAAGAATTCCAGATGACAAGTTTGTAGTTCAACATACAAGTGACGACCTTTGACCTTCATCAGGTTTTATTTAATTGTGTCAGAGAAAATCTCATGTGCTCTTCATGCAGCTGAGTACATCAAGTGTTTAAAACAGAAGGTGTGCAGGTCTGAGATCAGCAGCTTTGTGAAACACCAAACTGAGGTCCTGTTAATGCTGATATATAGTGACACAGTTACATGAGTGATTAATCCTTTTGTTTTTTTGTCTTTAACTTTATCAATAAAGCTGCAGCTTTCACTATAGCACGTGTGGTACGTTAACCTTTGTACTGTTTTCATCAGTTCATTTTGCAGTTAACATGTGAACATGTTGGATGATCTGTCTGCTGTCACTGGGTGGTGCTGAGGTCTGAATCTGAGGGCAGCTCCTGTAATCACAAAGAGAACAGAACCATCACAAACTCAAATATAAATTTTATCCCTCAAAATTGAAATAAAGCTGATTCTTCTGTCCTCACACACTCAGGATCTGAAGTTCTTCTCTTACATTTTTTCAGTATTACAGTACACTACAGTACTTTAATCCATAGTTCCTGATTAATGAGGAGTTACTGAAGTACAAGCTTTTAAAAAAGATGTTACTGTCTTTACAGATGTGGCAAGAGACTGAAAACATGCTGTTGTTTGCATATATTTAATATTCAGCTCTGCACAGGAGCTGAAGCAGAGTGCAGCCTGTTGCTTTTACAGAATACTTGTAATAAAAGTACAGTAACAGTAATTAGTGACTGATTAGCCCGGAACGTTTCTCTTGATTTCTTTAGTAAATTCATTCACCTGCACAGATTAGCTAAACGAACCCTGACAGCCGAGTGCTCGTCTTAGCTAGCTAGGTCTCAGGAGCTAGCTAAGGACGGTAGTTACGGATTAGCTTACAAACACGATTAACTTACCGAAAAAGTGCAGCGGTGCCTCGGGTCCTTCTGTCGGGTAGTCCAGTTTACTGAAGAACACCTCAGACTGTCAGGTTAAAACACTCGGTCTGCAAAAAACTGTGAAAGAATTCCAGATGACAAGTTTGTAGTTCAACATACAAGTGACGACCTTTGACCTTCATCAGGTTTTATTTAATTGTGTCAGAGAAAATCTCATGTGCTCTTCATGCAGCTGAGTACATCAAGTGTTTAAAACAGAAGGTGTGCAGGTCTGAGATCAGCAGCTTTGTGAAATAGCAGATAGAGCCTACGCTCTATCTGCTATTCCCGAACAGAGATACGCAAGTTTCTCCGTGACTGCAGCTGTCAGTCAAAGCTGCTATGATGACGTTACACCCCAATTTAACATCACCGCGGTAGGAATTAGAATCAAACTTATGGGAAAGGAGACCCCTTGGACATCAATCAGCATGATGAGAACTATTGATAACAAAAGAAAGAATCTTTGGGAAAAAATTATCTAAGGAGAATAAATTTATTTTAGTCTGACCCCAGTCCCATCCGCTAACATGGAGGAGGCGGGGTTTATGACCTATACTGCAGCCAGACACCAGGGGGCGATAGAGACGTCATTTTTGGGGAGCTGTGGCGTCGTCCATGTTTTCTACAGTCAATGTTCGAGACCCTCAAAGCGCTTTACAATTCCACTATTCATTCACTCTCACATTCACACACTGGTGGAGGCAAGCTACAGTAGTAGCCACAGCTGCCCTGGGGCAGACTGACAGAAGCCATATCCCGCCATCGGCCCCTCTGGTCAACACCGGTAGGTGAAGTGTCTTGCCCAAGGACACAACGACCGAGACTGTCCGAGCCGGGGCTCGAACCAGCAACCTTCCGATTACAAGACAAACTGCCAACTCTTGAGCCACGACCGCCCCGATTACCTACACAGAGCAGAGCACACAGTACACAAACATTTTAAATAGTAATGACAGGATTACTTATTAAGGTCCTTTCAGCACATCTCTGAGAAATTGAGGAAAGATCTTTCAAGAATTCTGATTTCTAATCATCATAACCTGTTCTGGAGCTGGTAAGGTTTGCAGCATCAGTTACCACGACGATATACCTTGGTAAGAAGCATCGTAATTCATAAAACTCAGAATTACCCCTGAAGTTACCCAAACTAGTCACGGCAGTCTGAAGCTTTAACGTTTACATAAAAGCATGATTTAAAAAAAAAAAAAGATTATGCTTTATTATCGGAACCACATACAGAGAACAGAACATCCTTTTATTCTTTCTCACAGAAGAAAAGACTGAAAGAAAGGAGCGTGAACTGTAATAGACCTCCATTAGCTGAAATAAAAGCTGCAGGTTCAGTCCAATTGTTCTCCTGACGTCTCGTTCTGACGTTCCTTTACAGAACCGACTGTACTTTTAATTAGCTTCAGTTAAGTCAGGCAAACAAAGAAATGTGGCTTTGTGTGGTAGATCTGTAGCTGCAGCTTTTCAGCCATTTAATTAATTATTTCCTGAATATAATGACATATTCACAGCAGCTTTTGTCTCTGATGACGTTTTGTTGTGTGGAGAAAAATGAGGCAACTTGAGATTCTTTGAAACGGGATCTTCACGTTTGGATCAGTGAGACTCACAGGAAGCAGAGAGAAGAAGAGAGATTATTCTTCTGTGGCTTTTATCACTGCACGAAGGCATCAGACTGAATAAAACCAGGACACTCTGTTGCTTCATCAGGCTGTGAGAACTCCAAAAACTAGACGGGACTATAAATACACAAAAAAACACACTGTAAATACAAAAAGCAAGGCTGTAAATACAAAAAAATAAATACACAGATCAGTATTAAGGGAAGAGGACACAGGTAAGGACAGAAATTCAACTACCAGAATAAACCAGGAAGACATGGAGACAGGTGAGGAACAGGGATTATTGGGAAAACTAAAAGAACAAAATGAAAACAAGAAGCAGGACTCATAACCAGACCCTGAAACCCTGACATTTACTTCCTGTCTCCTTCCTGAGATCGCCTGCCTATTTGTGGCACCTGTTTTGGATTTTGGCAGGTGATGCTCGTTATCTCATTGCTGCTTCTTCTGCTGGTGGTGAAGTTGTGCTGAAACGTGTTGGGTTTTTTTGTTTCTGGATCCTCATGTGACTTTCCGTGCAGCTTTTTGGTCTCCCTTCTGCCTCTCAACTGGTTCTTTGTCTCGCTGACTGCCTGGATACCTCTGTATGACTTCAGCTTGGATTAAACTCCTATCGTGCCTCGTCTTTTTACACAGGGAACGAAGCAGGAAGTTAGCAGATCAGAGCCGCCACTTTATCCTCTCCTAAACAGTTCAAACCTAAATGTCTAACGTATGAATCAAACAATGCTGGTGGGATTGGAGTACCACTCTGGCTGTTTCTGCCCATGTGGTGAACTGACCGCTGTTATTCGTGCTACTTTAGCCAGTCAAACATGTCTCTGTCACATTAGCTCATTAGTGCTCTGTGAGCTCACTGCTCTTTTCTCCAAAGTGAGAAGCAGAGGAGAGAACAGAGGGAGACAAGGAGATGAAAAGAGGAGGCTGTTCCCGACACTCAGCCCACACTTCCCAACTTCATCTCACCTTCTCGCCCCCCGCTGCGCACATGCTCAAACTTTACCCACAGCCTCGTTAGCCGCTGCAAGGCAGCTCAGATCATAACCGCATCAAAGACATCTCAGGAGGGAAAGCTGTTGCTACGGTAACCCAGAGCATCCACAGTGATTTCAGATCAGCTTATGTGTGTGTGTGTGTGTGTGTGTGTGTGTGTGTGTGTGTGTGTGTGTGTGTGTGTGTGTTTGCATCATGTTTACACATCTTTGTGGGGACCAAAAATTGGAATGTTACTATTAGAGCTGGGCGATATAAGATTTTTTCATATCATGATATGTTTTTTTCATTTCTGGCGATAACGATATATATCACGATATAAGCCAAATAACTATATTTGTAAGATTGAAATGTGCCGTTGCTCACAAGTAAAATGTGAAATAATCAGCAGCTTGTTTTAATTTAAATATTTATTTCCCATAATAAGTTTAACAGGGTAGATGTACTTAAGGAACATGAAACTTCAGTTTCAGATAAATAAAGGCAAATATTGCAAACTACACAAAACGCAGCTGCTAAAGCGTTTAAGTTTCAAAATAGAACAAACAAAACAGACTACTAAATTGTCAATTCCACTTAGAAACAAAATTGACTAACTTTTGTCAATATCAAATAAACTGAGAACTAAAAGGAAATTCTCAATCTCTCCTTGTTGTATAGCTTAGCTTTTCAAACTGTTTTAACAGTGACTTTAGTCTGACAAAAGCTGAATGACGAATTAGCGCTTTCAGTCAGAGATTGAGCATGCACCGGTTTATTGTATTTCCAGACTTGCTTTCGGCACAATTTACAGTGCGCGCTACTCTGTTTTTTGTCAGACTTGAAATAACCGAAATACCTTCACACTACGGAACTTCTATGGCCCTTCCGTTCGACAATCTCTCCGGCATTGGAACCATCATCTGTTTTTTCTTCGGTAACCTTCGCTCACGCTCTCGGTTGATTTTTCTCTAGTCGGCAAACTCATTTCCTCCATTACCCGGGCAGCCCGGCTGCAAAAACAAATACACATGTGCGCCTTGGCACTTGTGCTGTACGTAACAAGTCACGTGACGTGACGCTGCGGCTGTGATTGGTTCGGCTCTGCGCTACTTAATTTGGATTGGCTGTTCTTTCTTTTTTTTTTTAAGAGGACAAGAGAGATGAGGCCTATCGCAATAGTTAAATTTTTCTATCGAGAAAAAGTTATTTCGCAATACATATCGTTATCGTTCTATCGCCCAGCTCTAGTTACTATACTTGTGGGGACCAACAGTCACTTATGAGGACAAAGCTCCCATCCCCACAAGTTTGAAGGCATTTTTGAGGTTCAAAATGTGGTTTTAGTGTCAGGGTTACAATTATGGTTAGGTTTAACCTAAAGGTTAGGGTTAGGCATTTTGATGGCTGTGGTTAGGGTAAGCGGCTAGGGAAAAGCATTATGTCAATTAGATGTCCTCACTAAGATATGAAAACAAGTGTTCATGCGCATGTGTGGTCATGCACACACTGAGCAGATGAATTAGTTTAGATTTAATGAACTGATGGAAACGTGCTGCCATTACAAACGGAGCTGCAGGTACTGCTGACAGTCGGTGGGTGGGGTCACCTGTATGAAAGCATAGGTGTGGCGTCTTCAGTTTTCAGCCTGTTTCACAGATTTGATGCGGCAGGTGATCACGGACAGAAATGCGACTTTCACTGATCCAGCCCACAAAGTGAGCAAAGCATGGAGAAGGACAGATAATGCCCCCGCTTCGTAACACCTGAACGAGGGAGAAGGTTTTTAGAACTCACCTGTTTGCATCATTTGAATGACAGGTGGAGCGTATTTGTCCTCCATCAAGAAACATCCTGAGGAGACTCTGTGGGGTTCCTCTCCTCCGTCTGACGCTCTCAGCGATGCTGAGCAAAGCAGTGTCTTCAGGTCAGGCTGTAAATATCTCTCAGACACAGGAGGCTGATTGCACTGCTCGCTCCATCACCTGCTGACTTCCTGCTGCCTTGTCTCCGCTCCGTACAAGGAAGGCAGATATGATCACCTCATCCATAATTCATGCACTCACCTCCACCAGATACACGAGGCAAAACATGAAGCTGCTCGTGTTAGCTGAGACATGATACTGATACTTTTATTGTTTATTGCCAATAATCGGTCACACCAGGGTTTATTATTGTTAATGTTTTCACACTCATCTTCACTCTGCTTCACTCAGCAGATCATTTCTTTCACATATTCTCACCTTTTATGGGGATATAATCGTAATGCTGTAAAATATTTTACTAGCCTAAATGTTACTCATGTTCACTGTTTTTTTGTTTGTTTTTTTTTAATTTTATTACATATAAGAATATGAATCCAGGTCAGACACATGTAGTACAGGCCGGACTGTGTTCAGGCTGGGTGTGGGAGTCCTAGCACGAGTCGGACCTTCCGCCGTACGTTGATCCTGGATTACTTCTCCTCAGTGTCAAACAAAACAGGCAGTCAGAAGTTTGAGAGACACAGACCTGCTTATTTTCTATTTGTGATCAATCGAGACTTTTACAGCTCCGACTTGAGGTAAAACACACACCTGAACAAACATCACCAGACTGATGGAGAGAAGGTGCAGTGATGTCACACTGACACCTGCTGGTCATGTTTCAGCTAAAGTGCTTCAGATTCTCCATCAGCATCAGCAGATGTCTGATTGGTTCCTGTCACAGATGCACTCAGCTCAGATCCAAACATCCCGGGCGAGTCCGAAGACAGAAAATGAAGACCCACAACATCTGTTACAAGTTCTCAAAGCTTCCAAAATTGTGACACACCTGAGAGCAGGTGGGCTGACACCGTTTTTTGCTCTTTACCGCACTCTGTATGAAGGTAACAAATAAACATCAGTCCTCACTGATGTTTATCCGTGCTGCTCCGAGTCTCTTCATACGGTCAGTAACAGCAGCTCTGGCTCAGGTGGATGGCTGATAGTTCAATGAATCCCAACTACACAGGACCTTCCAGGAGAGAACAGGTCTGTGGAGCAGTGGCAGCCTTTCCCCAAACCGGCCGAAGTCATATCTAGAGTTTTCCATTCATGGACAAATTTCCGTGGCTCATCTTAAGGACCAACCCTGAGGTGGGTCCTTTAAGTGAGTCAGGGGTCGTTTACTCAACTCTAACAGACATGTTTTATTTAAAGAAAACATGAAATTCAGGGTAAAAGTCTCAACACCTTCCCTGCACATTGACCAAACCCTGATATGAAAGTGAAAAGTGACCTTTGACCTGGACGACAATGCCAACGTTGAGGCATTGAGGGGGGAGTATGGAGAAGAAGTTTGCATATATTTGCACCGTTACACCCTGACAGTGCACAGGCAACAGATAAATGAGGGGCAGGACCTCTGTACTCCTAAGTTGTCCTCTGTACCCCATGTGTACACCTCTGTTCTCCTGTGTACTCCTGTGTTCTCCTCTGTACTCCTGTGTACACCTCAGTTCTCCTGTGTACTTTTGTGTTCTCCTCTGTTCACCTGTATACTTCTCTGTATTCCTGTCTTCTCTTGTGTACTCCTCTAGCTTTTTTTTAAATGCATATGCAATGCGTTATGTATTTTTAATGCACAGGTCAGAAAGTTCCAAGATGGCCATTTGGAATTACAACTTAACAGAGTCCAAGAGTCAGGCTAAATTCAAACATTGTAAGTAAGTACCATTTCCTGAGATGACCCTTCATCCTTTCAGACCTTAAGAAAAAACTGAATGTTTGATTTTCATTCCCTGAGGGGAACAGAGAAGCTCATCAGCTGCTGACATCATGATTCACTTCACTCTGATGGTCGACTGTATCACTGTATAACATGACATGACCAGCTGGCTGTGCACGGGCACAGTCAAAGTTACTTTAAGATGAACTACTTTATGACAAAGAATTATGACTTTATGATGGATTATTTAGTGATGCATTACTTTATCATTTATCAATTCATTTATCATAAATTACCCATCTGTCAATCGGTACCTTATCATGGTGAATGGGTTTGTGTGTCCCTGGAATCGCAGGGGCTATGTTGTCAGGGGCTTTTTGTGCCCTGGTAAGGTCTCCCATTGCAAATTGGTCCCGGGAGAGGGACCAGACAAAGAGCAATTCAAAAAACCCCATGAGCAGAAGACCAAGGGAACCATTCACCCCGCCCTGAAGCCAGTGCCAGGGAGGGTGCCCGAGGACGATAGTCTGGTGGCTGGGCCTTAATCCATTGAGCCTGGCTGGGCACAGCTCAAAAAAGGGACATGGGTCCACCTTCCTGTAGGCCCATCACCTGAAGGAGGCATCGTAGGAGTTGGGTGCAACGTGGGCTGGACATAGACAAATGACTATAATAATGAATTTGATGAATTAATAGATTACTTGTAGGTAAATTAATTTACGATGATTTTATGATGGATTATTTCATGAAAAATTAATTTATAATAAATTACCATGATGACGACTTTGTAATGAAATATTTCATGATAAAATAAATTCTAAAGCAAAGAAAAAGAAAACTGAGTGAAGCTTT